>NW_010973368.1:13630358-13690833 GCF_000737465.1 Haliaeetus leucocephalus | reverse complement strand
CCCCCCCCCCCCCCCCCCCCTTTTCTCCAAATATTTCGTTTCCTTGTTTGTTTAAATTAAAATGGATCCTGTCTTCAACCTGACTTTGGATAGGGTTTTTGTTTGCTTTGGTTTTTTGGTGTTGCCAAAGGATTTTGCTCAGAAACTGTCCCAGTGCTGCTGGTGAGAAAAAATTATCTCAATCCATAAATGTTAGTGAGTATGAAATGGATTTTTTTTTTTTTCTGTGCACTTAGTGTCAGGTTTTTGTATAGCATAAAGAGGTGGTGAAGATAAGACGAAGTGTAGATAAGAACAGTCTCATCCAGACTGGTGCAGCCCTTGTTACATATGCTAACTGCAAAACTAACTGTGGCTCTCTTCTTCCAATGCTTTCTATTAAAATAAAACCTATAGATTAGCTATGCAGTGACTCATTATTTCCACAGGTTCAGTATTAACTTGCAAACATGCAGTCTGCATGACAGAGATTTTTCAGGCAACAATCTCCCATGAGAACAAGAAGAATGTTTATGAAATGATTTATTGTCAGATTGAGTGCTAAAGATTATTTTGTGCCTTGCATTGGGGAGTTTTTCTGCAGGGCATGGTTACTCATATCAGCAAAAGTTAAAACAGAAACATTCTTTACCCATTACGTGTATTTCCAGTGCCTGTAGCTCCATTAGCTTCCGAACTCATTCATTGTATATGTTGCTTCATTGTGTTTTCCATAAATTCAGCACTGTAATAACAGAATTTCCCTATTCCAAGAACTGGATTTGTGATACTTGGTTTCATCTATGCTAATGTAGGCCAAATCTTGGCACCAGCCATGAAGAACTGGTCATACTATCTTGTATAAATACACCCTCAGAGTTTGGTGAGATTATTTCAGTCTTGTGACTTCCTCTATAAACATTAATCCTAAGTATGTACTTTGGGGGACTATTTTCAAGTAAATATAGTATATCTATAGGGAAAAATTAGATTACCTGGAGGGTTGGCATGTTCTAGAAAGAATATGCAAGAATTGCCAATGTCTTTCAGTTTTCTCACATTTGAACCTGACAATGTACATTATCTGTAATTGGTAGCAACTTGTGTGTACAGCTTTCCTCAGTGCATATTCCTTGTGCATCTTCCATATGGTAAAATATTAGATAATCTAACACTTCAAAAACATCTCTATGATTGAAATAGCGCTATGTCACGCATTGCTGACAGTGCTCAGCAATAATGGTTTAGCTGGTAGAATTTATAGTGTAGTGTGAGTGCCCACAGTGCAACAGGCAGATATAAGTTCCCATCTCCCTTGAAGGGCTACCCCTTCCACAGCACATGCTCAGCATCCATCACCACTGAAATGCTGGGGCAGGTTTACAGCTGCAGCTGAATTTGCATTTACCTGTCAGCAAGGTCAGGGTCTAAAAGCAGAGTGATTTCATGCAGTCCAAGTGTGCAAGCAAACCCAGGTAGCAAAGGTGACAACGAAAAAGGTAGGCATGCAAAAGTGAGAAGCAAAAATGGAAGATTATCCTGGAAGAGAATACTTCCTGGTACAAAAGCAGATTAAAGTTTTATAAGTTGATTTGATCATTTTGGCTTGCTGCACAGTGTTAGTTTATTTTTTTGTTGTAGATTATCAGTAAAGAACTTTGTAGTGGGTATGATATTTTATTATATCCTGGGTATTTAGTCGCATCTGTGACTGTTAGTCTTTTCAGTTGTTTTTCTATTAAAAGTAATTTCTCCTTCTGAGGTTACTTTTGCTTGGGCTGTGTCACTGAGGGCCGACCAATAGTGTGCTGCACCTGAGCTGTCCTCTTTGGTGTAGATCTGTATCCATTTTGCTCATGAAGGGTCCCAGTAAATATTTTTAATTGAGAGCAACTGCAGAGCCTACAGGGCAGAGAAGTGTCTTGCATTTCCATTCAAGCAGAATACTTTTCCCCAGGGCTGTTGGAATGAAATAAAAATTTATTTACAGTTTAATCTTGTTTTACTTCAGATAAGGCTGGTCATAAGGGCAGATTTGATATTCTGCAATTGAAAGTTGCTCATTCCTCCCTCATGCTGTTAAAAACTGGAGACAGTTCTCGGCCATCTCCTGTACGCTTGAGTTTTTTTAAAATACTTTGATACCTTCCCATGCAAGTTGCTCTGTGTCTGCGAGAAAGGGATAGGTGGTTCAGCTACCCTGGTGGATTTGGCAAAAATCCCCAGAAAACCTATGGGATCTGTTCAGCATGGTGTGCCCTTTTAGGCTGGACCCAGGGAACTTAGGTGCAGTAGAGAAAACTTGAGGCAGGGCACCTTCAGGCTGACTGTCTCTGGCTACCAGAATGCTCCAGTGAGGCAATCAGGGATCAGCTCAGTATAAATTAAAGGAAAGCTGAGATTACTCTGAGTACGAAGAACCTACGGTTGGAGTTTAACAATAGTGCCCTGTCAGAAAAAAATAAACAGGGCTCTGCCTTGAGACATAAGCCCATCTTCATTAGGACAGTCTCTAATAAAACCATCTGACTGAGCTGCTAGACTGTATCCACATACAGCTAGGGTTTTCCACACCACTGTGAAAGTCAGTCTTGCCAACACCCAGAAGCAGTATGTGCACCTGACTGTATTGCTGAATTCAGCTGAGAAGCAGGGCCTGGTGCTACGTGCCCGCAGAGCTGGCATAGCTTGTGAGTGCCAAGCAGCACCCAGAGCAGGGCATGCACGCAGGAGCATGAGAAGTGGTGTGCAGCTTCAAATCAAAAGTGAGTCTAGACATTCTGGCCACAGCAGTGGCTGATGGTGTTAAATTAGAGGAAAAAAAATAAGAACAGTAAAAGTGTGGATAATTCTTCCCAACTTCAGCAGTTTTAGGATTTCCTAAACTGGTCTCTGTAGTTATATAATCTTACTAAATATCTCTAAATAAATCTGTTCCCATAAATGTACCTAGTATACATACTGGGGGAGAGTAATTATACCTAAGGCATGTAAATGTTTTTGACTTGAATTTATTTCTAAGAATTGTTTAGAGGGCTTGTGGTTGGTTTTTTTTCTTTTTATTTACAATTCCTGCAATCAGTATTTACAGCAGAAATATTTTTTATTTTGCTAATTATTTTATTTTCTGTGTGGACAAATCTAAAGCAATTCCACTTAACGTTTACCCTTTTTATTTTGCTGTCAAACAATGTGCATATTTTGTGCTGAGCATTATGATGTTGAGAGGTGTCTGCCTGGGCTGGAAAGCACCCTGAAATCACACTTCAGGGGCTTAGTTTGAGATTCCTGGTCAATTTGTTTGTCCTGTACTGCACTATGGTGCATTTTGGAAAGCAAAAGACTATTTCCGCAACGCACATAATCAGACTGGGAAGAAAAGCCTGTAATGGAGAGCATGAGGGATAAGAACCACAGCCCATGTAGGGTTACTGGGAACATTCAGAGGGACGGAGCTTGAGGACAGCTGTAATGGAAAGCATTTCTGAGTAATCAGAAGCCTCAAGCATGTTTTAAATTATAAAAGGCTCTTGTGAAAGCGAGTGGCAGGCAAGAAGCTGCTAGAGGAGAGTATATCTAAACATCCGTGCTTAAATTTTCCATTTCAAATGAGAACAAGAAGCCATGTGTATATCTGGGTGCAAGGCTTTTTTCCTCCCCTGTTGTTTGCAGAACAGTTAACACATAATTGGTGCTAAAGAAATAAGGGACTTGTGGTGAAGTCAGACATTGCCGACCCCAGCGCAGACTGCTAACCAGATCGTGTCCCAGCGGGCCACTGAATCGCCATCTGAAGCTTCCCCTTTTGCCCTCATGCTACAGAACAAGGAGTGTCAAACTGTGCAATTGGAGATGACTTTGGCATGACGTGGGCAGGTGTGCTCCCACTGGATGGTGATGGTCTAGTAGAGCCTAGCCTAGGAAGCGGCGTGGCTTCCATCCGGTCTCTCCAGGAAGCGGCGTGGCTTCCATCCGGTCTCTCCAGGAAGCGGCGTGGCTTCCATCCGGTCTCCCCAATGGACACTGGGTGGGAAAGCACATACCTCCATACAGTGTATAGTATGGTATTGCAGGTTCCTGTGACAACAATAATCAGATTTGATAAATGCTGTGCTGTTGTACTAGATTGAGGGTTATTGTAGATAAGTTTTCAAGGGGTGTTTCTGGAAGTAGTAGTGGCTTCTGCCTGCTGTCATCCCTGTAATGCGCAGCAGAGGTGTGACTGAATGGTCAGGGGGTATCATGGCAGCCTCTTTTAGAGGGACTGACTGCTGGGATGAATTAGCCTGCAGTACTCTTTGTGACAGTCCTTGAGTATGTATAAGCTGTGCTAGGATTAGTTTCTGACATATAAAATTACCCAGAAAACTGGCCATTCTCACTAACACTGGACAGAGAGCTCTTTGCTTAGGAATTTCTCCTAGGATATTAGGATAGTAACCAGCCCACCCTGCTGCTTTCTCTTGCTTAGACAACTACAGTTACTTCCTCATAGCCTCTCGCCAACAAAAATAGTTCATAGGACAGCTTCACTATAAAAATAAGTAGAGGCAGGCGTGCCTTGCAGCAACCACTGGCGTGTGAGACCAGGTTTTTAGCCTAATATAGTGATTCGTACTCTGACTTCTGTTTCTATTTACAAAGATCAAAATAAAGCTCAGAAGTATCATAATTTGTGTGTTTGCAGCAACTCCTGGCACATGCATTTGTGTATATGCAGGTATTCATACAGGCTTCCTATTAGAAAAGGCCCTTGTGTGCTTCTGCCAAGTGCTCCAAGACAAGTGGCCAGGTTTTTACAACAGCTCAGCTTGCCCGATGCAAAGACCATTCAAATATTTAGATGAAAACATTTCTATTAGAATTGCTGAAAGCTTTGAACACCTGGTCTGAAGCGCCCAGACATGATCTGAGCTATCTTCAGTTTCCTATGTATTGTTAAATGCCATGGGGGCATTTTCCTGCTCTATTGGCCTTGCTGATTCACAGAGAAATGGTGCTGACTCCTCTTGGTAGTCACTGCCATTTTATACCTCTTTAGAAAGTACTGGCATGCAGGTAATTTCCCCACCCCGCACCCCCATCCCTGAATTCAAACGAACCGATGTGAACCACCACAACTCACTGTTTCTGAGGGTGCATAGTAGTACCAGTAAACAGGACAGAGTATATTAATTAGCCTGGAAAGCATCAGGGGAAGAAATCCAGGTGGACTAGTTAGCCTCCTCTCCAGCCAAATGAGTATAAACAACATTCAGAGATGAGAGAGACAAATGCAATGCAGTTGTTTATGGTCAGATTAAAAGCATAGGATAAATTCCAACTATTGCTGCAAACAGCTTGGCAGGAAGGGTGTTTCATTGCATGGTAAACCAAGGAATGTACATTTGTAAGAAAGGTATGCTCTTCCCTTCACCTTGTCCAGGACCTGAAGAGCCTTGAGGTATTTATGGCAACTATAAGGAAGTGTACAAAACCTGTTTCCCCCAAAGTGGTCTTGTATTTTAATGAGTTTTAATATTTCACCAGCTCATATTTTCAAGTATTCTGAATGTTATTTATCACTGAAGTGAATACTCAAGGTTTCTTTTAGCACAATGCAGTCCAGAGCTCTCTGTGCTGACAGGAAATATTGGCACTTGGTTATAAGTCGCACCACATGGGGAACAGAGGAAACGACTGACCCCACCTCCCATCTCCCCAAATTCTGACCTGGCCTCAGGGCAATTCCTTTGGAAAAAGAGGTACTGTAGCAGGAGAGGAGTGTTCGTCGCCCTTTCTGGCAGGCATAGGGATGAGACCTAACGCAGGTGGGGTGATAATGCTGGTCAGTGTGATGGGGCAGATGCAGGAGTGTGACCATGTGGCAGTGATGCTATGCAGTAGCAGTTTGGACATGGCAGCAAAACACCAGGGAGAGGATGGCCTCCTCACCCTCATAAGGAGGCAGGTTGTAGGTTATCCTTTGCCTGTGAGAAAAAGGCAGCGCTAACCTCATAACTTCCTGTTTATAGTATTTGGAGTAAGTTATGTTTAGCTGTGAATAGCACTGCAAGTGACGTTCTTTTTCATAAATTCCTTTAAGTATAATTTCTAATGGAGAAACCAAGCAGCTAGTAATTTATCTTTCATTTTCATTATGTGCTTATGCCATTGAGGGTCAGAGGTGTCTGAAACTTGCACAAAGCAGACACAATGGGTACTGTCAGTGACTGTCCTCATGTGCATTTTAGCTTACACACAAGAAGGGCTGATCCACATCTTTTCTCAGTGTAGTTCAGTACGTCTGCTCCTGGTTGTGTGATACGGTGGCTGGGCAGCTCTGCCCCACTTACTCCTTCTCTGATCCAGGCTGTTTTTCCATCTTGTCAGCAACAGATCTTGGGGCTGAAGTTGGCTGTGATGCATGTGCTGTGGCTGTACCATGCTGGTGTAATTAGTAGTGCTGATGGGACAAAACTCTCTTGTTGCTAAAATAATGTGATTGTGAACGTGGCTGTGGCATATGGTCCCATTGCCGTGTATTTTCTCATCCCTGTGTTATCCGTGAAGGATGATGCTGGGGAATAGTTGGATTTGCTCAGTTGAGAATTTCCCTGCTAGAGGAGACTTTCTGGATGATATGCAGTTGAGGTATCCACCTCCTTTTCTTCTTCCTTGCCCAGGTTTAACACGGAGCTTAAGACCAGGTTATGCTGTGGCATGTGGCTGTCTGTGAGCTATTTAGAGCGTGCAGATTTTGTCCCCAGATGTGAGGCAGTACTTGGCCAATTTAATCAACTGGTAGTCTGCCCAAATCCCTTCTTTTGGCAAGCAATTTATTAAGGAGCTAAATGATTACTCAGCAAAGCTAAATGGATTTTATTAACATCAGAATTTGCATTGGAAACAATGGAGAAGTACCAGCATGCATTTGAATTTTGTAGCAAGCTTTTTAGCTCTGGGATCAGAATATTAGGGATCTGCAGCTGTCCAAACTGTGGTCCTAAGAAAACGTGTTTTCATCTCAACTTTCATAGACGAACTTGTTTCTACATGGGAAGGCCTAGAAACTTCTCCAAATTAGGCGGGGACCTAACTAATCATTTGGGCAGTTCCATCTAAATAATTAGGCAAGCTCAAAATTGCTTGGACTGGAGACTTTCCCAGAACAGTCATCTCATCTATGCTAACAGAATGTTCTCTTAATTTGGGCAGACCCTTACTTAACCTGGTCAAATGTCAACTGTACAAGCATGGGGAACTTAAGCAGAGACTTTCTGGGGAATTTGGTGAAAAAACAAATGGCAGCCTTCTAATGAAATAATAGAATTCATTAAGCGTTATGCATTTAAAATGAAACCAGCAGGTGTCCCATGTTCTTCGATAGCCATGATCTGTACAGTCACCATAGAGTGGTGTCTTGGAGCTATTTATTACATCGCTATGTTGACTTCTTGTGATGGTGTTTGAAAAACTGTTTGCCACTTGTCTTCTGGTTTAGAGTGTGATGAAAACCTTGATCATCTCTCCCTCCCAGACAGAGGCATCACTTGGGAGGTGCTGTATAAACAAGGGGATTCAATGTCTGGTTCCAAGATCAGAAGTAAACAGGAGAGTCAGCAGAGGCCAAGGTCTCCCAGCACCCAGACTGTTGCCTCTCTGGCAGACCAAACTTCCTCTCAGTCTGCTTTAAGCACTGACTTAAAGAACAACAATTGTCATTGTTGGTCCCTTCCCTCATATGGCTAGCCTTTTAAATACTGCATTGCCATTGTGTGATACTCCAGGGTTTCCTCCATGCTATTGAATTCTATTTTCCGTTACAAAGTCAGGACTAGATTGAGTGTTTACTTTCAGAAATCCAACCCCAGAGGAAACAATTATGGTTTTCCTCTTGGCCATCTGTCTTGCTGATAATTTGTTGTGCTGCGGACACAATTTATTTTTAGTTAATTCTGAGCTGTAGCATGTGTCTTTGTTGCTGTAACACTGTTTTGCCTTTTCATGATCATTTACCAAGATGTTTCCACTTAGTCATGTTCCTTACAGTCAACATCTATCTGAAGAAGCTTGCCTCCCATTCCACTTTTGTCACATTTGGGAATATACAGAAAGTCTCAGGTTTCTCACTGAGGGTGGAAATTGCAGTCTTCCACTGAGTCTGAAATTTTTTTTTTTTTTTTTATGTCCAACATATTCAATCTCAGACTGCTTGAAATTCGTAAGGTACCATTTACATAAAGTACAAGATGAAAAAACCCCACCAAACCAATAAACAATAGATCTCAAAGTATACTGTTGTCTTGCCCTTTTCAGAATACTGGACTAGAATATTTCAGTTGGAAGGGACCTACAATGATCATCTAGTCCAACTGCCTGACCACTTCAGGGTTGACCAAAAGTTAGAGCATGTTATTAAGGGCATTGTCCAAAAGCCTCTTAAACACTGACAGGCTTGGGGCATCAACCACCTCTCTAGAAAGCCTGTTCCAGTGTTTGACCACCCTCTTGGTAAAGAAACGCTTTCTAATGTGCAGTCTAAACTGCTCCTGGCACAGCTTTAAACCATTCCCAGGTGTCCTATCACTGGATCCCAGGGCAAAGAGCTCAGCACCTCCCTCTCCACTTCCCCTCCTCAGGAAGCTGCAGAGAGCAATGAGGTCACCCCTCAGCCTCCTTTTCTCCAAACTAGACAAACCCAGAGTCCTCAGCCACTCCTCATGGGACATGCTTTCCCAGTCCTTCCACCAGCTTTGTTGCCCTCCTCTGGACACATCCAAGTACCTTGAAAACTGTTAGGTAACTACTCTGTTCCTGACTTAAATACTTGGGAGAGGGCAAATTCTGTGGCTCAAGTAAAACAGTCACAAGCTTCCACTCATACTGGATTGCTTAAAAACTTATTTGGCATTACTAAGTAATCTCACTCACTTTTAGCAAGATCAGCATTGTGGCTCTATGAAACTTCAAATTAGTGCTGTTTTGCCAATACACCACTATAAAAGTTGATGAATAACAGCTTCAGAGTGGTGTCCCAACTAACCACTGGTGGCCAAGCAAGATCATGCCTACCTGTACAATTAAGCCTCAGACCACAGATATTCTTGTAATATAACTCTACTGGTTTTCTAGATCTGAGTGAGCTGGTCCTGGGATAAGATGTGCCTGTGTCTGGCAGCTATAGGCACTGTAGACTCTGCAGCGGTTCAGCTTGGTCTCTCCGTTCCTCAGAGTGCTCCAAATAGTAGGCTGTAATGGAAAAAAGTGTCAAGGATGTCAGCTTTTCCACCTGCAGGCACATGAAGGGATAGAGTGGTGTTCACAGCTGCCTCTGGGGGCAGGGAATAGATCACTTAGGTGTGATGCAAGAAATTAAGCCCCACAAGGGGTCTGCACGTTCTGGATACACGTCAGGTTGGGGTCGGTTCTGGCTGTGCACAGCAACGCTACTTGTCAGAGCCTGACAACACGAGGATGTGTTTTGTGTACAGTGGTGCCTTGCAACAAGATGACTGATGTATGCATGGGCAAGTTATCTTTGGTACAGCCAAGTGAGACAGACTCCCTTCCTGGGCAAGGGAGCTTCCTGAGAAACGGATATGCTGACCCCAGGAGAACACTATGCTAACATGAATTTACTGCTGGGTATAGATAGGAAAGTGTCTTCAGGTGTCTTGGCCTAATGCTGCATTGCATCATATAGACATATCCCTGAGATCAGAGAAATACTATTGGGGTTTTGTGCAAGTTTGGCTGAATCCTGTGTATGTCGTGATTTTAAAGGGGTGGTTGTTGTCGTTGTCGTTTTTGTTGTAGGTTTGTATTAAAAAAAAACAACAAAAAAACCAAAACAAAAACAGACAACCCCCCCACCACCAAAACCAAAACAACAGAAGTGGCTCTCAACATCTACAGTGTTCAGTATATGATTCAGCAAGTGAAGATTTAAGATAAGAGCTCTCGCTCATTAAGTTGAGGTTCTGAGATTTCCTGAATGGTGACTACCAAGCTGTAGAATGAAACCCCACAGATTGAAAGGGACCAAAATTAAAAACAAGCATCATGTAAGAAGCCAAGGAAAGAAAAAAAAAAAATCAAATGTAGTAGCAACACAGAAGATGCACTGCATATTTAGTTTAGAAAGAAAAATTTAAAGAGAAAGGAAAAAAATTGATCAGAGATTGGATGTCCACTAAGGCGCTACTTCTTTTTATGTGAAACACCGGAAAGAGGAAACATTTTATTGTTAATACATGCCTTAGTGAGACGGGATATCACTCACTGAAAACCGGGGAAGCAGTGTCAAAGAGTGGCGACAGGAAACATAACATTACCAAATTTCTTTCAAGGTCCACTGGTCTTGGGGTGGGTTGCTTTTAAAAATCTGGAGCTATTGAAGGACAATAGGCATTTATATGTCAGCCAAGCAGCAGTTCTCATATCCTTATGCAGAGAACTTTCCCCCCGTTGCCTTCAGGGATGCAGGCTCCCGTAGCAAAGGAGGAAAAGTACTAGTAGGACCTGACGAACAGATTCACTCTTTTAATACAGTGATTCAAAAAGGGAAAGCTGAGTCGTCATTCTGAAAATAGAAATATTGACAGGTATCATGGCAACGCTATAAAGGAGAATTTTAAATTCCTCTGGCTTTTGAGCTTGCTAAAGAATGGTAACTTGGGTGACTAGAAACCCTTGCTTTCTTTTCCTCCCAGTCTCACACTTAGCAATCACCCTACTGGGCATTTTCTGGGCCATGTGTGAAATAAAGGGTCTGACCCTGAGCTTACTGTTAGTGGTCTAAATCAAGAAGGACCCTACTGAAGCCAGTATTGCACTAGGCCGAGTCATTTAAAATGTGTGTGGAAAAGATGAGTAAGGTTATCTTTCGGGGATCTGCTGAAAATATTGCTCAATTTGTTCCAATCAATAAATTATGGTGCTATTTTAAGTAATGGAAATGAAATTCTAATGTCTTTGCTTCCAAGGATTCTCAGCAAAATACACAGGAAGCCATGGAAAATAACTTTTCTACGTGCTTCTAAATGGCACAAGATAGAAAAGTTTCAAAATTTTGTTATAGACCTTCAACAATATTTAATAAGAGGGCTTCTTAAAAGGATTCCAAAGCCAAAAGACACTTTATTTAACTTGATCTTGTATATAAATAGACCACAAATTTCCAAACAGTGCTTTCTCAACACTTATATTTTATGAATCCTTTCCGTAACTGAGTTCCATTTATTGAGGAAGAGTATTTTTTCAAAGCTACATGTCATTGAAAAACATATCTAGGAGAAGAAATGGGCTATATTTTTGTTTCAATACCTATTTTAAGTTTGTGATTCATCTCTACGTAACTAACATGACTGTATTCTATGTGACTTAGGATAAAGCAAGCAGTGAGGGGGAGCGGGGAGTGCCTTCTGTGAATTCCTCATATACCAATGAACAGATGGGATATAAATTATTTTGTTTTCATAACCTACAAAGAAAAAGACTCATGATTCACTGTAACTATGATATAACAATTAGTTCATAGTCGATAAACTACCATTCCACTAGAGAGCTCTAATGCTGTCTCAAGGCTATAATATTACATTAAACAGTATTTGTTATTGATGGAAAAGAGGGAAATACTTTGATTATGATTATATCAAAGCTACTGGTTTCCCAACCATGATGGGAAAAATATCAGTTTAGATTTTAAATTGTACAATCTTAGATGGTTTTCATCAGGAATAATTCTTCAGTCTCGTGTCTCAACTTTGCAGCCGTCCAGGGAAACCTATGTAGTTTTCCAATGTCAAATAATCTGAAGAATGGAAGGCACTTGTAGTGTGTACGTTGACATAATTTAAGGCAGATAGGAGAGAAAAGGAAGGGAAGCAAATCACTACAGAATAAAAATAATTCTTAGGTGTTGTAATGCGTTGAAGTAACTTTGTAAATCAAGGAAAAAAAGGAACATGATGATCCTCACATCTGGACAACAGCCTTATAGGCTGTTTTTCCATGCAAACAGATAAGACTTTTGCCTCCGATTTCCTAGCGAGGAAGAACAGTTCTTTATATATATCAGTGCCTCAAGTCCAAGCTAAGTGCTGTTTCTAAGACTTAAAGGAGCTGAAGTGATGAAGACACTGCAAGGTTTACATGGAATGGCATTTTGTAAATGGCAATCTAACAAGTCAGAAGAATTACTTCAGTTCAAAAAATCTTGTAATGAGAACAGCTTCCTTTCAGAAATCTCCTTCACTTCCTTGAAATTCCACTCAAAGAAACCACGATGCCATCCTGTGACAGCCTCACAGATTGCTCTAAACCAATTAAATCAAACAAACCCTATGGTTTGTGGAACAGACAGTAAAATCTGTTACTCCAAAACCATATTGTCTTGAATCTGATTATTAGAAAGGTTTCCAACCTGAAAAGGTAACACATGTCAACAATTATAAACAATATAGCTTGCTGGAAAAAAACTGTAAGGCTATATATCCTAACAGTAACAGCAATCAGACAAATTCTGTAGTTGTACTGATTGTTAATGAATTTCAAGTGTATAAGTCAATCAATAGATAAGACTTAGGCTTCCAAATGACTTGGGAATAGTTCCATAAAAAGGTTAAGCTTCTGAATTCTGTCATCAGGGTTTCTCTCTTAAAAACAAACAAACAAAAACCCCAAACCCTCTTAAACCTCTCTTGGAAGCTAACCTGGGAACTACCCAAGCATCTGTGGCTTCTTAAGGTCTGCTTTGGGACATTACCCACAGGATAGCTCTTCTGATGGTAACAAGCAGGCAGCCTATGCTCTATGAACCACAAATTTAATCTAACAGGTTCAGTGCACTACTAGAACTAATTAGTGATGAAATACTAAGATACTATATTCTTTCTCCTTCTTTCTCCTCCCCCACAATGTCCAGTGTTCATTGGTCAGAGCACTTACCTAAATGTGGAGGAAGGCAGCTCAGGTTCCTCTTCTGCATGTGGGGACATGAAGGCTGCATTCACTGAGCTGTAGAATACTATTTGCCATACTCCCATTTTAGTGTTCAGGCACTAAATAAAAGGTTAACTGGATGAGAGACAGTGAATACAAGTGTCTTAGCAGTTAGGACACCCAAGTTGTCTTACATTGCTCCTCCAATCACCAATTACCTATTTTAAGAAGGGTAAGACAAAAAGCACCAATATGTAGCTTTGCAGCCATAGTTTATTAACGCTGCAATTTTTTCAAGTTTCCCAGTAAATGCTATGCAGATTTCCAACCGAAGAATATGCATCTGAAGTAATTCAAAGGTTTTCATGGCTTCTCCTAGCTAATTTTTCCTATAGTGCTACGTGGAGTGGACATTAACTTTTAAATACCTTCCCTGAGTTGAAGTGAGATTCAAAGCCAGAAGTATGCAGAAAGATACTTCTTTTTGCACAAAAAAAAAAATTATTAACTTCCAATATCTAGAGCGAAGTGATTATGCTTTTTCAAGTTGATCAGGAGAGGAGGAACTTCAAAAAGACACTGCAGTAATCAGTAAGACTGGGTATGGTATGTAGAACTCTTTAGCTGACTCATCTTGGCACCAAGTTTCAAGACCTGATGCAGAAATTACTACATTTTTTGTTTAACCTGAGCTGTTAACTACACGGGTCCTATCATTAGCTGAATCTCAGGATTTGTGCTATCAAAACTCTCACCTGCAAAAACTTCAAGGTGATAAAGTAATAATCAGTCCTTAGGTTACGTCACTGGTCAGCCTTGAGTGCTTCTGCTGTTTTGGGTGAAGGTGGAGGGGATGAATTCCTTACCAAGTAGTTGAGCAAGACTAGGGCATATACCAGACTCTTCCTACACGAGCAATGCCCTGGCAGGCAAGCTAAAAAGTAACTTGATGTGCTCTAGTGAGGTCCCCAGTCTGGACAGGTGAGGACCGGGACTCTTCTGGTGTAACATGTTTCTCAGCCCAGCACTCTTTACACATCTCTGCCAGGCAATAGAAACAGGGCTCAGCCAGAAGGGCTTTCAGATGGGACTTGGACAGGGATCCTTATACAGAGAAATGGTAGACTGAAGTTTATGAATTCCTGTGCTGGAACTGAAGATAAAGGCAAACACAAGGGAGGTAGAGGGGGTTTGAATACAATTTGTGCGCTCTTCGTAGCAAAGTGGAGACTTGAGATATCAATTCTGGCAGCTTTTCAGTGGAATCTTAACATGGGTGTAAGCCAAATGCATTAGGAATAAATTAATGTGATTATAGGTATGCTAAATAAAGTGGTAGAAGACAAATGCCTGCACTGACAAGATACTAAGCTGGTTATGAAAATAAAAGTCCTATCTTTCAGTGTTTGATGTCGTGAAAAACTTGCAACATTACATGGGAGGTGCATGAGGAATGCAAAGTGAAGTCCATTGACTGTGTCCACAGTGTAAGTAATGGGTCGTGCCCAAGTCACTGTTGCCATTGAAGTACCAGTAACAGAATTGCTCCTAGAGACTCAGCAGAGCTGCCCTTTCAGCAGGCTACAAAAAAGCACAATCTATCCTTCAAGAGGTCTTTTAGTATAAAGCCTCCAGGCAAAATTTGCCTTTCTGCACTCTGGAACTGTTTGGGGTGGGGTTTTTTGTTTTGTTTTTTTAAACCTCACTATTGTGCTACAATTTTGTCTGTGGGATGTGCATGGAATAGGCAAGTGACATCTGCAGTGCAGGAAAAAACCCGTGATGTTAGGGGGTTTTTTTTATTTCCAATTGTGGAATGGTCCTGCACTCTGGTTCTGCTAATCTGATGTGGTGGCATTTTCCCAGGCTTGTATTACACCATAAAAGGAAATAGTCAAGTGATTTGACAGATGTCCTCACTTCTATGCCAACTTTGTTCTGTTGGTTTTGTTTTTTTTAAATATAAACCAGCGCTTCACCACTTGATTTAACATTTATTCTTTTCCCATGGTTCTTTCCTGTTAAAACGGATGTGTTATAATGGAAATCTCTTACTGTGCAGGTTTGAAGGAGGCGCTTCCTATTTCCGTGTAGCAAGTGATAGGCTTTATCTGCACAGAGACGATGGGGTAACCTACAACCAGCAGTTAGTCTGCAGCAATTTCCAAGGTCAGCTGTGTGTGCTTCACTTCGGAGGGACGCAGCCCACTCTCTGTCCCGGCAAGCCCTTGAGCAGCCCCGTGCAGAAGCCAGCGCAGTGCCCTCATTCCCAGCCCCGTGGTGCACACAAACCCATGGAAAGCGCAGGAGTTTCTCATCAGAGTAGCCCTGCTGTGGTTTTTAGCACTCGTGATGGTTTCCTATGCTGTTCAAGTAGTCAGGTGGTTCGAAGAAGAGCTTTTTAGAACCCTAAGTCATTTGTTCTTGACGTGGCTGGTTTCTGAGACAGCTCTTCCCCACTTAGTGTGAATTAATGCATAGTAAGTACATAAGTACTGAACAAAGCAGGGGATTGTTGTTGAGCTATGAAGTAAGGGTGGTTCTCATCTAACTTAAATCAGCATCACTCGGGAAAGCATTCTTAACCCCAGCACTTGAACACGTTAAAACATATCTGATGAACTGGTTTTATCACAAAAGAGATACTAGATTATAAAAAAAAATCGGTTTGACAATTTTGACACAGTATGCTCTTCACTTGTTGATATATTTAAAAGTTGCTTCAGTGACAAAATTATATTGCAAGTTTTAGAATATGATAGTCCAAAGCTGTTTATAATTACACTGTTGCATTGTACTGTACTAAAACCACTCTGATTCTGGTCATATCATAGGTCTCAACATCTTATAGGTAAAATTGAAGCTAACCAAAACTATTTTGGAACAGGACAAAATATTGTAGGTTTTATATTTGCTTGTTTGTTTTTTCACATTTAGAGTAGATTTTTTTTTTGCAAAATTGCCTGAAGAATAGGAATTCCTGATTGCAACTGGAAGATGGAAAAATTAAGGTTTCATCTAGAGTATCCTACAATCAAAAGTGAGGCAACTAGGACAATGACTTTAAGAATTCAGTCCTAGATATCCTTGAACTACAAAGGAAATGGGAAGGTAAGGAAAATTCTTACAAGGTCAAAGTTTGAGTTTGACTGTAGGAGATTCTAGTCAATATGTACTTCAGAAGATAGGACCCACCTGAAACAAAATCAAGTCAGTAAATAGCAGAAATTACTAGGGAAGGTTGCATAGGGGATAGAAACTAGTTCGGCTAAGAGAAACTGGTGTGGTCATATAAACTATTAAAAAACCAAAAGCATGAGGCTTTCAAAGGAATTAATAGGTATTTTGATTTACCAGAAGGTGAAAGAAATAAGTACTTTATAAGTACTTTCTTTGCATCAGCTGTTATCACAGAGGACTTTGAGGAATATTTACTCAAAGTCTTTTCAAGTAATAAATATTGCCAGAGATCAAAAGAATTTGGGTATTGGCACAGAGTAAGAAATGAAAGTATAGAAAGATTAAAAAAAAAAGGGGGGGGACCAGGTGCTTGGAAGAAGAGCTGAGCTGCTGAGAAAATAAAATTCTCTGTTTAAAATTGTTTGCTACGCTGGAGGCCCAGGGAGTAATAAATCACTTTACCTACCCTTTAAAGACTCAGTAGAGAAATTCACAGACCAGTAAACTTTGTTTCTGTACCCAACTAACATCTGCAGGCATAAAACCTTTGTAATTCAAAACAGAAATGACAAGAAAAAAAATCTTCATAAAAGGAGCATACGGGGGTTAGTTGATCTCATGTACTCAGAATTATAAGGTGCATCTTTATAAACTGTAATACAAACTTTGTGGGTGATTTGCTTAGCTCAAAATAAAGCCTTTACAAGAACCAGCATTAATTGACTCCTCCTGGCAGATGCGGGAGGAGGACAGGTGACCTGGATTGTCTCGCGTTGGCGTGATCCCCATGGTCGGGGCTGAGTGGCAATCCCAGTACCTGCACCACACGTGAGCTGGCAATTTCATAGTGTGGTGTTCTTAGCCTGCTGCCTTTCAGAAACACTGCAGCATCTCATAAGAATTCAAAGCAAAAGGCAAGTTCCTGTTTGATTCCAATGCTTCTGTTATCACAGCAGGCAATGAAATGGATAGCAGGCTGTTTATAGAGGTACTTCATCAACCCCCATATAAGATGTGTGCATGCTGCAGTTAACACAGTGAAGTCACTCAGTCATTCCAAAATATTTGAATTAATTATTCTTTATCCTAAAGAAAACTGTAACGTAGCATTAGACAAAGCAAAATATGTCAGTTGAAATGCTATAGTGGACAGGCTCTCTTGGGCTAAAAGGCTGATGTTCTTTGTTAGTCTCACTACAAAACAATTTACATTAGCAGACATAAGCACCCAGTTTGTTTATGTAGATAATGCTGTGCAAGAACATAGTGTCAACAATTTGAGCTGGTTTTATTACTCTGAACACACATAGCTAAATCTTTAAATGACTGATATTCTTCCTCCCTTGACTGTTCAACAGAATATTCTCTTCCATTTCTAAATTATTCTCATTTCTAATTATTGTGCAGAATTTAGAAATGAACAGAGTTGAGATCTGTATGATTCCATAGCTGCAATGGAAAAGTGAATTATAATTAGATATTGCTGTAGTGTAGCCATTGCACTGCCTTACATTCTGATGGGTAACCTCTGGAATATGTTATGTTGCTAGACTGATAAAGATTGGGACTAGAAGAAAACATGTCTTTGATTTTGAATTTTATTTTTAATGAATTTTTGCCAGACTTGCTATCAGGATTGGCCTATGCATCTTTGTGATGTTCTGAGTTTGCTTCATTCAAAGGTAAGTCAAATTTTTATTTAAAATTGTGCATGAGAGCTCACTTAGCACATCCTTTTGTTATTCCTTCAGTAGATCTGAATGCGCTTGCCTCATTGGATCCCTTTTGGAGAATCACAAGGCATGTGACAATCTACATGCTGTATTGCATTGGTAGGGCCAAATGTCTCCCTTTCTTCCTCTTGCCGCTATTTGCCTTTATGAAGCTTTCTGAACATTCTACAGTGAGGTTTGATGCCCCCTGTCAAGTCCCCAAAAGCCCTTGGAATGGGTGCCCTCGGACAGGAGTTTGGGGCCAGAGTCACAAAACCATCCACACTGCACTGTGGGACATGACGGTCGTTCTAAACTGAGGAGAGAACTGGGAGACAGCAATGACACAAGGGCTCATGGTGTAGGGCTTCTAAGCTTACGTTTGAAGAAGTTGAGACATCTTTTTTGGCTCCAAGATGTGTTTAGGCACTTCTTGGACTTTGAGAACAGGTGAATCCATTTCTGTAGAAACAGCCACAGTGTTTTGTTTGTGCCATATATGCAATAGAGATGGTTTCCCAAGGCTGACAAATCATGCAGATTTGTAAATTGCAACAGATTATTAGTGACAGTGTATCACTGGAGGTAATAATTAAATAACAGCTTTTACAAACTTCTAAATACTCTCAGGTAAACTGAGAATAAAATAAAAAAAAAATCACATGCTGCCATCAGTTTGAAGAACTTTATCCAAAAACACAACTTCCATCGGATATTAACAAAACTTGTCATTTTCACCATAGTAAAAGAATGAACCAGTACCAAGTACACACATAGTGAAAGCAGTCAATAACTGGAAAAGAATATAACAGGAGCTTAAAAGAATACATTTCTGTTAACCAAACTTGCTAATTACAGTAAACTTAGAGAAAACAGAGGGTATTTTTAAAGTAGTTTTTCTCTTTACAGATAGAGATCCACATTTCAAAAATAATCATTACAAGAGTAAAGTTTTTTCTTTAAACCAACCCATATATTACAAAAACAATACAGAGAAGCCCTGCAAATCTGTTAGTGTACAAAACAGGGCAGCAGAGAGAAAGCACAAGAGAATTAAATTGTCAAGGATTATTAAGCAAAATAACAGTGCATACTAGAAGGCTCTTTTAAAGCTGTTTTACATGAGCTGAAGGATGTCAATTCCATATGACTGTGATTTTGCGTGAAGTACAGATGCTTTCAGAAGTGTCACTATTTAGCTTATTTTGGAAAAATACCCAACAATTAGGCAGTATTTGAGATGAGATAACTGAAAACCAAATGTTATAGCCTACCTCACAAAGCTAGCTACTGGATTTATTTACATTAGTTTAAAATTTCACTGAGGCTTTGCGCTTGACTCCTTCCAAATTTTGTAACTTCAGAACTGAAAGAGGTCTTAGTTAGAGAAAGAATAAGTACTTCTCAGGGTAGGTGCTCAGACAATAGAAAAAATAGTGCAACTGTTTGCTACATTATACACCCTTCCAGCATACCTATCAAAATATTCAGACTTGATTTTTATTACCTTCTCATTTACAAAAATACAGCGTTCTGCTTTCTTTCTTTCGTTTAGGAAATTACAGATGTCTTTAGATATATTTAAAATAAAACCCCAGCAACCCAGAGCTAGTCCTGCAAGCTGATCCACTGAAGCGGATGTCAGAAGTGTAGAAGTGTTATTAATCCAGCTGACTCCAGGTGGAGGCAAAGGTCCCTCTGGATAAAGCAGCTTGCAGGCTTGGGAACGTGGATCCTCCTTATGAAGGCAGTAACTGAAAAGAGTTTTAGGCCTAGACCTGTAAACAGTTTAATCTTATTCACTCATTAGTGGGACTGAACTCCACAGGAAATGCGACGTCACCTTAGTAACTGCAGCTCA
Organism: Haliaeetus leucocephalus; assembly: GCF_000737465.1. NCBI lineage: Eukaryota > Metazoa > Chordata > Aves > Accipitriformes > Accipitridae > Haliaeetus > Haliaeetus leucocephalus. The sequence goes on along the minus strand of NW_010973368.1, from coordinate 13,671,177 downwards.
AGAAGCTCCCAAAACAATACCAGCACAAGCAGGGATTTGTGAGGGAGGCTGTTCGCCAATCTTGGTTCTGGCCAAGGAATACACCTCCTTTTGGTCACAACAAGATTTAGAAATAAGCAATCTGGCTGTAGCAGCTTGGCCATGCACCTGAGAACTACAGGTGTGACTAGATTTGAAATACCCATGGCATGGCACATTATGGTTGGGGTTTTTTTCGCTGAATTAGGCTAGTGGTTAATGGCCTTGACCCCATAATAAATCACACGGAGCTGTTCAAGGGACTTTCACGTGGCACTTCTACTCCCCTTGTCCTACCCCAAGTGCATTACCACGAATTCTGATTTGCTAAGAATAACAAAGGACTTTGAGTTGAGGAAAGCTCAGTAAGTGCTGACTGCAGAGCAGTGTAGTGTATTTATAAAATCTGTATTTCTAAAAGGAGCTTTGGGTTGTATGGATACTGACAATACAGTTACCAAGCTTCATGGCCACATCTTACTCTTCTGCTTGGGGGAAACACTTTGCGGTTTGCTAAGGCAGATAATGATTAAGATCTTCCTATAGGAAGAGACCTTGTATCACTGATCTTTGCACTTACTGTGCTAAGTCCTTACATATTACTGACCATACTGTCAGTGAAGGTCAGTCAAGGAGGTGGTTAAGAAGGGCTGAAGAACATTGCTGACTTCCAAACACTCGCATGCTCTGATACCAGGGAATGAAAAGAATACAGAGAAGACAAGGGGAGAAATAAAATGAAGGCATAGAGACATGTGGTAGTGACAAGGGGTTTAAAGGGATGGACATGAGTTCACTTCGGGGTACTTTGAGGAGGGATGAGGAATGATGCAGCCTGAAGGATCAGGTAGTGACTTTTGAGACATTCTTGAGAAGTGACTTGTGTCTGTTCTCAGCCTTTTTAAAGCCTAGGTAATAGTAAGATCTCCTCTGAGACCTACTGGCATGAAGCTGTAGATTACAATGAGGTGATGCTACTGTACAGATGATACTTGACTCATTAACATTCCACCCTTAAGAAACCTAGGTGGTTTTTGCTTTACAGGGAGACTAAGCAGAGCTTTGGAAGGTAAGTCTTGCATGTATTCTACCAACACGGGAAACTTTTCAAGTATTTTCTACAACTGAAAAATATCTTCACTAGCAGCCTGCATAGGAAAGATAAAATGGTGGCAAAAAGCTCCCAAGACTTCCCGAAAAGATGGAGACACCATTTGCGCTCATACGAAAGGGCATTTGCCTTTGTACCAATGGATCAACTCTGCCTATGACACTCAGGCAAACCTGCCTTCAGAGGCATGTCATTGAGGTCATAAGATAAGTGACAGGTTTGTGTTATCAGGGTTGTTTTCTTTTCCAGTTTCTGGCTGTGTTGCTGTAATTCCTAAAGCAGGTTACTGCAAAGGTAGGACTGGTTATGTTGTCTCAGTGTAAATACTCTGGTACAGGCCAGAATGAGACAAAATTGCCATGCATTTTGTTCTGCAAAGGCACATATTCCCCTGGCGTCTCCTGGGTAGACAATCACATGCTTTCCTCCTTCTTTATGCCTGAAGGGCCAAAAACTAAAATGGCACATGGTTGGTCCCTAGCTGTTAGGAGTTCCCTGCATGTCCAGAGAATAGCATAGTGATGACTTCATTTTCACTGTTTTGAGTTGGAAAGACAAGTAAAAATGCGAAGAGGTGTTGTATGAGAAAACGCAAAAAGTTAGTGTCAGATCAAGGGCAGTAGGAGACTTTAAGGCCTCAGGATGCTTTGATTTGTTTAGGATGGTCCCAGGCCAGGGGTGAAGGGCTAACTACATGTTAAATCATCCCTATCTTTACCTTATGGACGGTGGACCAATGTACTGATAACAATATACCTAGCAGAATATTGATCTCTGGCTCTTCTTCTGCAAATGGAACAAATGCACTTGTTTCCCTGAGGGTTAGCAAGCCGTAAGATGAGAAGGGACATGCTGTACCTGATGGTTAGTTCACTAAAACTCAGCTCAGGCTGTGTGTCCAGGAAGCCAGCAGGGCTCAGAAGAGCAGAGCAGGAGTTAATGAAGCGCTCAGCTCTGCCTGTCAGAACCCTGATGTCTGACATTATCACCAGGGACCTGACTGCCCTTTTCCTTTCTGCGCATTAACCAGATGAAATCCAATTCTCCAGAGCTCTGAATGCTCTAAAAGCAGAGAAGCATTTTGATCTGGGATTCTGATTTTTGGCCTATTTCTCTCAATAATGGAAATCATCCTTAAAAAGAATAATTTTCCAGATTCTGCTCCGTGATTAGCCACAGAAAACCCAGTAAAATTACATCAGATAAACAGACAGCGGTAAGTGAAATTAATAACTCGGCAGCCTGCAGAGAAATGTGAAGAAGATATTAACGACTGGAATTGTTTCAAGTCTAGCAAAACAGAAGCTTCTAATAATAGACAAAATACATAACAACCTATAGACTAAGGACTCCTCTGTTTTCTTTTGGTCCCAGACACAAAGGCACATTGTCCCTTTATCTTCAAATAAATGTACAGGTAAAAACTATAATGGCTGGCTGCTTCTGTTCAGTCTTGATTTGGGACTTGTTATTACAGGCTGCTCAGCAGTTTGGTGGGATGCTGACCGCCCTCAAGTCCTATTGCAAACAAGGATTTTGGAGGGGGGGAATCTCATTACTTCTGAGGTATTTATCAGCTCATTTGCCTACTCAAACAGCTAAATGCATTTGTAGCAGGCGAGTCTCTCTGCTACTGTTGTTGCATCAGTTTCAAAATCTGTTGTTCAGTTTTGCAAGCGTGTGTCAACACAGAAATACAGCTTCCTCCCTCATTTTATTTTAGGAGGATATTAATGCTGTGGTCAAGCACAGACTCCTAGCCCTGCAGATAAAAATGTAACAGGAGTAGCTGTGTGGGTTTCCCTACCCCATTCTCCTATCTAATGCACCCACCTCCGTAACTGTTCAGCCTTTAGTCTCTGCTGTGGTGGCTGCACAGCTGCTGTGTCAAGCTGCTGGCTGCTTAGAGCAAAACAAATCTTAAGAGACAATTCAATTATTTGATATGTTGCTATCGATCCCTAGAGGCCATGGCTAGCAAAGATATGTTAGGGCATCCAGTTTATCTACCTGCTTCCCATGGCTAATCAATAACTTTGCAAAGTACACACAGTATCACTTCTTGTGTTTGTACAATGATGTTTACAACATAGCTAGGGGTCTAACACTGCATATGGAAAGTGTTTTGCTTTGTCTACTACAGAGCAAACTCCAGTCAGGACCTTGTAACTTATCTGTGCTAGATGCTTTTATTTAAAGCACAGATCTATAAGTGGAATCCTGCTCTCATGCTGATACAAAAAGTGCTCAGCAAAGCACAGAGGCCTCTTCTGCTTTCACAGAGGAGCTTCAGAGAATGGCTCTGGGGAATGTGTTTGGACTTTCTCGTCACCCCTCAGTGAGTGACAGCAGTTATCCAACTGCATGGCTCCAAGGAAAGGAGAAGCTACAGTGCTCCAAGTCAAACTGCATTGACAGTTCAGGTTATAACTTATACCCACATAAAGCAGCAGTAACACATTTCACAGGACCATGCCTAAGAAATATCCACCATTCATCCATTTCTTCACCCCCCACCATGGTGTCTCCAAACTTTATGATGGATGAGTCCCCTTTTTCAATGGTTGGATTTAAACCTTTCCTAACCTCACAGAAGATGGAAGTGGTTGTAGCAGATGAAGCCAGAACACAATCTCCAGAAACATATGTGCATGTTATCACTATCAAAGTAGATCAGAGCTTGAACCAGCTCTGCCCACTGTGATTTAGGGATCTTTAATATACCTGACAACATTCTGTACAGACTCTTGCATGCAGTATCCTTGCACCTGCATCCTAAAACTATTTTTTCTCAACAGAAAAGCTGCACAGTTAATGTGCAGCTTAACTGTGAGACAGAAAATGCCTGCACTTGCAGCCTGTACCCAGTCTGCCATGTCACCCTGTCAAGCCAATTACTTTAATTAAAGTTTTTGTCTGGCCCTTCTTGACAACTCAGCCTCTATTGATGAAATATGTACGACGATGATCTGGAGGCAGAACTCATTCTCCAACACTTCCGTTATTACTATCAACTTGACATGAAAGTAGGATACTTTCTTTGGGAAAAGCAACAGAAAGGCGTCACTCAGTTTCATTAGTAGAGTGGTGGTTCTTCGCTGTTCCCGCTCCAACGCTCTTCTTCATGGGTGAAGAATTTAGTCCAGTGCTTTGGCAGAGAGATGCAAACATTGCTAATTGCACTAAGATTAATATTCTAGGAAATTTAAACAAAGCACTCTGCTGGCAAATTCATTAAGCAGTAGAATAATCCCATTGGGCAAGTACCATAGTGTCAAACTGGTTTTAATGATGGTGGAAACATTTTGCTCTTCATGCAAAAACAGGCCTTTGCAAGATCTGGCCTAACTAGAAAGCCTACAGAAACACTGAAGAAAAGTCCATGAATACTTGATACAATTATAAAGGCAACAGAATATCAGAAAATGGCTGGGGACAGTACATTTCACTAAGCAGTATCTCCACAGGTCCTACATGTTCGTACACCAGACCTTGTCCTGCTCAATTCTGCACTGGAAACTTCTCTGCAGCCTTCCAACCTCACTTAACAGCTTGCTTTGTGCTCAGCAAGAATAAGGAGGAGTGTAAGAACAGAAAAGGTACACAGTTTGTACAGCTCCCCCGTTTTTTATTATCCTCTGCCTATGAAGGAATGAATAGGTATTTTAGGACAGTGAGAGCCATCATTTCTGTATCATTCTTAAGACTACAGAATTTGCTTTCTGTCCAGCTGATCTTCCAGAACTGGGCTTCTCGAACTTTCTCCCAGCACAGATCTCATCTGTCCTCAGCCATCTTCACAAAAATTTTGCTTCTAAACAGGGAAATAACTACACACACAGAAGCTCCGTTCAAGTGAGTTGTCATTTTTTTTCTCATCTTCAAAATAACTTAGTTTCTTCTCTCCCTCCCTCCTAGCTCTGTTTGCATCTTTCTCAGCTTTAAAGGCCAGTTCATTGGGGGGGGGGGAATACACAGTGACTACTGAGTGGTTATAAATACTGATTTGGTTTGATTCAAGTAACTGTCCACCAGCCCTGCAGGAAAACAGGTTTAAACAGAAAAGAAGAAAATCCAAACCTCTCTATAAATTCAGCAGCTCTTAGTCCAGCCTCAAGCTCAGTGGCAGGCAAGTGTCAAAAATAGTCTCTGTGCCTGCTGACAAGGCTTTCTGGAATTAGGGTAGTGGCTGTACGAGACAGAAAACCTATACAGTACATGTAGACATAGAGGAAGAATTTGTCTGCTGCTCTCGAAGTGCAGACATTCTATATATTTGTGTTTATTTTTTAAGGGGGAAGAGGAAGATTTCCAACAGAGGTGATTTTTTTTTTCTTCCCTCAAGATTTTATCATCTCTGAAGCAAGGAAGGCTACAGCTTGTTTTGAAGACATACAGCTCTTGAAAAGGAACTGCTCGTGGGAACAATGCAGTGAAAATGTTGTTCCATGTGATAAATCAGAGTTGTTACCTAAAGCAGGCTATATAAAAAAATCACTTCCAGGAGCCTCATCAGAACCCGGAGACATATTAACACTGAGATATAAGCACTTGCATCTCCGACACTTACTGCCTTTTTTGTGCTGTTTCTACCCCAGGACATACCCAACTCTTGCACTCCTTCATGAGCACAGTGTCTGATCTTTCTTTCAATTCTGTTTATTTCATAGATGTCATTCACTGTTAATTAGGCCTTGCAATTTCCCCACATTCTTTTGATCCACCAATAAGCTTATGAAAGTACATGGCTGCTGTGGGAAATCTGGATTACAGTGAAATGAGCTGAAAAGCATGGTATTTGGCCTTTGTTTCCTGGAAGGGACACATCTACAAACCACTGCAACCCAGTACCTCTAGACAGAAATGGGAGCTTGCGCTGCTGCTCTGTATAACACATCCTTCTCTGGCGTGCAGAGGGTCTGTAGACCAGCCACACCTTGCAATAGCTGTGCCTCCTCCTGCAAACAGCAGACAGGTTTAGCATCAATTCATAGGTTATCAGATCCAGTAATTGATACTGGAAGGCAAGTGTTAGACAGCATGCATCTGCCTGTCACAGCTGTAATCATTTTGAACACAGCCTAGTAGCGTATGCACGTGCTGAAGACACACACGATGAACTTGTACTTCATCAGAACTGAGCCAGTGCCAACCATTTAGTCCACCTGGAAAACTAAGATGTTCAGCAAACATGATATAGAACAATTTCATACAACATTATAGCACAGAAAATGCACAAAAAAGCTGACAAAATGCAGAAGAGCTCCTAGAAAAATCTAAACAGTAGAAAATAAGCACTTTCTATATAAATCTCCCTTTCTCTTTGTATTTACTATACCCACGTTGGTCTCTTTTTATTACATTTCTATACAAAACTGGTATTGGCTCTGTTCTCAATTAAAGCTCTCACCTCCATACAATTTGCAATTGCATCCAAACTTTCTGCCATCAAGATTCAAGATGAGTAACTTGCATTTCACTTCCATGATTGTGGCAGCACTTAATCAACATAGTCCCTACCTATATGTATTTATATAGATATACATGTATATATACACACATACATACATACACATGACAAATACTGTTGCAGTTATCCTCTCTTCCAGTGTTTGGAGCGACAGTCATCCTAGAAGGTGAAGGCATACACCACTCCCACAACCACAATATTTCCAATTGTTGCTATTATTGCAATCCATAACAATATGGCATCATTTGAAGAACGGGATGTCTCTTCTGGTGGATTCTGCATGGAAGAAGCTGCATGGACATTGGCTGATGAGTTAAACAAGGAGTACTCCGTACTAAAGTCCTCGTTGGGTGAGTCCATAAAGGCTCCTCCCATAACAGGGAGCTGTGAAGAAAGATAGGGCAAAATTAGATTGAAGGCCAGTATCTGTATTTGCTTTGTCTCGAAGTCATTACAAAGACTAACCACTAGCAAACCTGCAAAATTACTTTACAATAGTTCTTCCATTTCTGTTAGAATCATTATTATTGCAGAAAACCTATGTATATCACACAGACTATACATAAAAGGTAGCACACAGGCTCCAAGTCAACCTAAGTAATTATATGCATTTAGAAAGAAGAGATACAGCTATCCACAAAGCACTCGCATACCAAAATGTAAATTTACAGCAACATGATTGTTTTCTGACTACCAGCAATGGTATCATACTACCATAAGGCATCGAGCAAGCACAGCAAGGATGTGATGCAGAGAATCTGTTCTCCTTTCGTGTATCACTCAGAAGCGAACCCTTAATTATGTAGAGATCATGCAAAAACATATGAATTGTAAAAGTTCTTACTGAAGAACAGGTGGAGTGCACTCTGTGCACTACACTTGCAAAACACACCATTGCAACGATTCAGGATTTATAAATCTATACAATGGAAAACTTCAAATTGGATTTTAAAAGGCTCCATAGCAATGAAGTAAGTGGCAGATTTCTAACGCTTCTCCCACCCCAGACTTCTCCTACAGGGAAGGACACAGTTTCTTTGGTGGTGTTAGTGGATTTCTCAGTGGTACCAGGAAAAGTTCTCAGTAAGATAGTAGTTATTCAATACAGGAATATGGAAAAGATAAAGAAAAAAGGAATCATTTAGCCTTGTCCTTATACAGGTTCCAACTGTCTTCCCAACTTCATCCTAGATCACAACACATATTCTTCATGATTCAACAACTATTTTACCTTCTACATAGAGGTGTAAAATTACATCCTTCTGCAAATGTATGGATTCCTCATTCAGGCAAGAGAAGGGTACCTACTGCAGTACTAAGACCATCTACTACTAAAAAAAAAAAAGGTGTGCACAAAAGCTTTTTTTTTTTTTTTGCTTCCATCCTTGTCTCTTGTATGTTTGGGAATGCAAGTAGAGGACATTGTTTCAGAAAAAGCTGCAGAACATCTGCTTCACATATCTATAAATGCTCAGCAACCTCAGGAACTACAACTGTTACGTACTGCAGGAAGAGCACTAGCAGTGTGATTATCATAAAGCCCCAAGTTTCTGCAGTACTCAGTAACTAAAACTCCCGGAGGACTGTAGTAGGTAGGTAGACCAAACCCATGGCTTTACTGGCGGGGGGAAAAAAAACAAAAACCCAGAGCCATATGTCCAAATCTCTCTGCCAGCCTGACCAGAAGGGAAAAATTCCATCATGGCCTTGATGACTGGTTTGGTCTTGAGCAATGAGTAAAACCTAGACATCAGTGCATCCTACCTATACTCTCCTTTCAGATCTGGTAGAACTCCAGTGCTTCAAGGAAAGCTGAAAAAAGTCTGAGAATGTTCTCCTTAAGAAACACTCTTGCTGCAACACCAGCCAACCTTTCCTTCCCCACAGTGGTCTCCATGCTGCTGCTGCCACCTTCCAATCTTTAGACACAATTACAATGTCCTGTTTTACACCCTATTTGTAAGTGCTTTTGGGTTTCTGGCATTACTATTCTTCACCTTTCTCAACAGGACTTTCTTCTACAGCTGAAACCCTCTGGCTTTGTAACAACAAAATAAAAATCCTTCCTGCTGTTATACTAGTAGTAGTAGTAGTACTATTATAACTTCAGCAGTACTGTTGAAGTCACCACAGCCTATGAATAACAGAGGAACCAGCCTTGTCTTCATTCAGCCACATCACAGAAGGCTGCTATACCATCAGCCCTAAATTACTGTGCCCACTGGGCTGAAAAATCAACCTCTTTTAACACCCTGACCTTCAACTCCCACATCACATTTTGACTTTCCCAGTAACCTCTCCCTTTGGTACCAAACTACACCCCTCCTGGCTGTGTGCAACTGTGCCAGGGAGGCTGCTAAACAGGACAGGATTTGAGGATAAACCACCTCGCCTCTCCACAGTGGTGGCTGTAATCTATAAATTAGAGCAAAGAATTTGAGAAGCTTAAGAATAAAGTAACTTTTTTTGCTTGCTATCCATAACATTTTACAGAGCTATAAAAGACAGACTCTTTCAAAGCTGACTGCTGAACAAATTTCATCTGTACTGGAAAATATCATTTCACATTCAAAATGAAACAGAGAATGATGAAAGACCACAATGGATATGTCATACTACCTAATCCACATTAAATAAAGTTATCTTTGAGATCAAATATGATTAGACAAAAGCAGTTTGCAAGAAACGAAACAGGAAATTGCAAGAGTCAAGTTTGATACATTCTCCCTGCGTCAAAGATTTTTGCTGCCAGTTTCAACACAGAGTGTGCTTTAAAGAGAGGAGCAGCTTCCATTTCACAACAAGCCCAGTTTGATGTTTTGAATCTAATTCCACCGGCCTTTATGTCTTGGGATTTGATAAGGAAAACATTGCTTAGTTTAATCAGGATTTCTTTTATGTAGAGATTGCCACAAAAGGCAATTCTGACTTCAAACAAAAGTGTATTTATGCAGTGATGCTGCCATTTAACAGCTATGGAGACATTAGTTAAAGATCTTCGTAGCCAGTGACAGGCATACATTTACCATACTGGCAGCAAAATGCTCAATCATCTGAGGCACTTCCCTCCTTAGCAAACCATTTTAAGGCTATCAACATTTAGGACGGCCAATTCTGCAAAATCTTTCAGCTGGAACAATCATCCAAAATAGAGAGGTACATATAATACGTGCATGTGCCCAAGAGAGTGGGAGGTCACAAGCACTGTTCTGGTGAGTGACACCTGGGTTTTGGGCCACACATTCTGTGCTTTCCATGAGTTATTTGAAGTGACAAGCTTCCACCCTGTTAGTCCACCTGGTGCTGTCACAGAAGCAGGGAGCATTCATGTAGCAGCACAGCTACACACCACACTAGTGGCAAATGATGTCAGATCTGAATCTCCTTGTACCATCTAAGGCTCAGACAAGCTGTTTGCGCCATCTGAGGGGAACACATGGTGAAACAGCTCATCTGAATCTCCAAAAGGCTTGCGGTGACCTGATATAAAGCACTGACGTTCAGCACCTGGCACAGGCTCTTTCTGTAAAATTGACTTCCAGTTTTTCTGTTTGTAGGTCAGTAGCACTTCACCGCAGATCTGGAAATAAACCTTACTGCCAATTTCCCATTTGCAGAAATCATCCCTTACTAAATGTGTATTCCCCCCTTCTCACTGCTAAAATGGCCTCACATAAGAGCACAGGAATGGCCATATGGTGTCAAACAGAAAGTCCATCTCCCTTGTATGTTAGTTCCAACAGTGGCCATAAATAGATGCTTAGGAAAGAGTAAGAGCACAAGAGGACAAGCATGTCTGATACTACCCCTTAACAATTCACAGCCTCCAACTGTCTTCAGCTTAGGAAATTCATAAGCCAGACGCTACTGCTATGGATTTAATAATTTACAAAGAATTTTGCCACCATGAAGTTGTCCAGCCTCCACCTGAGCTCATCTAAAGCTGAGCATCCTTCTCAGTCTGGCCTCTGACTCCCCCTTAACAGTCAGGGTTGCCCAGTAATTAGAGTCATGTAAATCATCCTTGGGAGATATGCCCATCTCTCCACTGAAGAGAGGGAAGCACAGATGATTAATATCAACTGGCAATCTATCTTTTTGGTAGATTAACTTCAGTGAGATGAATCTCATCCTCAGTCTTGATGTCTTTGTTCTCCCCAAAGGTACAGTATCTTCACTCTGCAGTTTTATTTGAGGTATTACATTAAAGGCTGTGAGACATCCAGACCTGACACTAATGGGAGTTGCAAAGTGCCTGTGATAAACAGTAGGCTAAGGATAGACAGCCTGCAGTGCTTTCTGTGCTTGCTCTATTTGTCTGTCCGTGCCTCTACAAAGCAAATATACACCAATTCACATCAGCCAAGAACTTCACCCATGTCACTGCCATTACAGTGACCTGCAGTCTGTTTTAGCCTCCGAGGGTTTTTATAGCTCAAAGTTGTGCAGAACCTGTGCCACCCTCGCCAAGAGCGCTGGGCGAGGAGGTCAGAGCAAAGGGTTAACTGGGAGACGTGACAGCGAGGGACATGGCAGGAGCAGATGGCGAGGGGGAATGCTGTAGCACTGTTTGGAAATAAAACTCTTTTCCTCGTGACTCTGTCGATACTGTTAAGTAGCGCTAATAGTACGTCGCTTGCTAAATGGCTTCTGGGACTGGCGAAGAAAGAATTCAAATCATTAAATAGCAACAGGCGGAAAAACCAAACAGCATGTCAAGTGGTAATGAGAACACCCACTGCGCTGAATACCTCCTACTGACATCCAAGAGGATGCTTTAGGGTCACGAGCAGGAGAAGGCGGCTCTTGAACAGTTAAGTGATACACTTTCCAGTTAGCAGAAAAATCCTATTTTATAACCAGAATGATTCACATGAAGGAAAAACAAGATGTCAGGTACGAGTCACCAATACTCTAAAAATGATACCTTTCTTAAGTAGGATCACAGAAAATCCATTACTTCACAACAACATTGCTCCGTTTCTTTGAGAATCGGGTGTCCATCATTTTTTCATAGTCAGCTAGAGAAGCGTAACACTTAATTCCTGCTATCTCACTGGGCACCCAGGCTTGGCATAGAGATTTGAAAGCATAGCTGAATCTTCTAGTAGCCATTTTCCAGAAATTATGAAACCTCAGCAGCAGATTTAACAGCTGTGCTGTTTCTTGGCCCTGGCCTCACCACACACCACTCTGGGGATGGGATGCTGACAGGCAAAATGTCACCCCAGCTCAGATGTCGTTTTGTAAAATCCCTGTTGTTACTTCAGAATATCTAATTTTTCAGTGTTTCTTTTTGGTTAAACTTTAGACAGCATATTTTGACATGATGGCATATTCTGAACACATAAAATGAAATTATTATTTCCTTCTGCCCTGCCAGCGTGTGATTGCTGCACTGCATATTTGTGTCTGAAAACCTTCTAGCTGCAATCACAAATCAATCTCACGCAGTTGCCAAAGATGGTAGCAATATACAGGTTTGCAAAAGCATCATAACCATATTTTATTTCTTAAACTCTTTTTAAATAAATGTTTTGCACTAAAGAGATACCCCACATGACCAATATTCTCCCCACACTAATTCTCTTGTGTCTCACAGAAACGTGCATATATATATATATATATATATTCTCCTCATCTAAAGCAGGCACTATTATGTAAATGAAGATGCCCTGGCTACTATTTATTTACCGGTAATATCTAGAGAACCAAGTTCTGTCCACCATTTGCCAGAATATCACCCTACTACTTACAACGTGAAGACTGGGTACACAGTGACAATCAGGACAGTTATTCCATGTTCACTACAAGTAGTTTAGTTTAAATGCATTAAAACCCCACACAACCAAAATTAAATGCACCTAAGGCAATTCTCTTTAATTTCATTAAACACATCTCTAAAGAGGGAGGATCCATGCAAATGCTTTATACAGTTAACTTCAAATTCTCATTTAACTAATTCAGATCCCTGCTTCACCCTGAAATCACACTCTCAGGTTGACAAGCTTAGGAAAAACAGCTGCTTATTTTCAAAATATAGTTGTCAAAATGCTCACCCTACCAGTGGCAATGGAAAATTTTCCCTCTAACTTGGAAGCATCAGGATTTCACGTGTTATTTTTAATCTTGTTAAAACCTCTCTATTCTATCAACCCCTACTTTTCTTCTAATTCATGATATTCCTAGGACCTGTGTATTACTTTTTCTGCTGCTTTCTCAATTCATGCTATGCTAGATGTAATGTCTTTTCCTTTTAGATGAGATCACTATTCACAGTTGTTCCTTATCAGCAGTATCTCAGATGCCAGAGGTTTGGTTTTCAGCCTTGCTGTTGAACCACACTAAGAGTTGCCATGGCCAACAGGTGTCTAGATATTCAGAAAGGAACATTCCAAGATGTTCCAAGATGCTGCAGCAGACACTTCGATTCTGAGTTTGCTCTTGGCTGTAGAAACTGGTTTCCCTGAACTAAGGTATTCCCATGGGGAACCGAGCTCAGGTAGATCTTTGTCCCTAAGCACAGCTACCCCTCAAGAGCCTTACAGGAGCACATGCCTTGTGCAGACCGGAGCACCTCTCTGTGGAAAGGTACTCTGCTCAATCAGCTGCAACAAACAGTGTAAATAACTGGCATGAAGGTAAGTGTTTTCACCCTGATTTTTTCACTCTCATATTTCTGCATAGGTAGCATCCAAGATACCCTAATGATAAACATGCTGTGATTCCATTCCCACAATTTACATCTGCCTAGCACCCCCTTGAAATAGCTCTTATTATTTCAAAGAAAAAACCCTACTGCTTTTAAACTATTATTCTCAACCAACTGATGTTGGATTTCATCTTCCAAGTGTGGAAGACTGAGAACAAACAAAAACCTTTTTATTGCTGACAAGCCTCAAACGGAAACAAGAGGAGTTTCTGACCCTATCCCTGGTCCCAAGAATCCCTCCTCTCTTTCCAGCCAATGCCAGCAATGCTGCACCAAGGAAAAGAGCAAGCTTTGCCAGCGTTGAACAGAAATGCAAACAACCTGTATGAAGAAGCTGCAACTCCAAGTCACATATAATCCAAACTGTGAATCTGTATACTCTAAATTCGATGGGGTGGTGAATACCACAGAAGCGTGCAGGGTAATCAAGCAGACATGCTTTAAACTACCTGGATGTGCCAGGAACAACTTTCAAACAGCAGCACTAGCTGACGTTCCACATAACTAATAGAACTGAAGTTAGCATCCTATTGTGGACACCATGCTGGGGAAGTAGAAGATGCCTGGGTCCCATTTACACACAGTTATAACTTTCATGCTTCCAGGAGCACATGCACATAGAAGAAAAAACACAAACAGAGGGAGCCAGAAAGGCAAGTATTTGTCAATATGGAAAAACTCAGTAGGAGGCAATAAAACTAACCATCAGTGTTATCACGAGTAGGAGCTATTCAAATCTGTTTACAATTTCCAAAACTGGCAAAACAGAGGACCTTTTCACACCATGTGTAGTCATGCTGGGAAACTCAGAGAGAACAGGGATTCCTTTAGAGATTAAGAGCAACCTACAGAGCTGTATCAGTTTAATATTGAACATGATTCTGGAAGGGCTTCAAACACCAAGCTCTGAGTTTAAACTCTTTAATCATATGTGAGAAGGAGGTGCTGATTATCCCACCTATTGGACAGCTTCCTGCAGAATCTTCTGATATTTTTGGAACTGGTAACTTCAAAACCAAACTTCTGGATTTAACTGGATTTACATGGTCTGCTGCTCTGATCCACACTGGCAATTTCTTTCCGGTGTCAAGTTCCTCTATTACAAAAAAAAAACCAACAAACAACCCCCAAAAAACCAACCAAAAAAAACCCCAAAAACCAATCTGGGGGAAAAGAAAGGAACACTGCCTAGGGCATAATGTTTTAATGTCTCAAGGGACAGCTTTGCTCTAAAGACACAAGGCAGTATCGCTGACTGAAAACAAGCACACAGCTACACGGTATCAGTGGAAGTTTCAGTTGTTCTTACGCAGAGAGTAAGTGGCACTCTATGTGCTGGAGGATAAAGAGGAAAAAGAAGAGTAACACAAGCTGGTTGTAATGGCATTTCATATCTGCAAGAGGAAAAGGCATTCCCACCATAAATAGAAAAGTCAAATGATGAGGCGTAAGTGGAAAACCACAGAGCAGAGCTCAAGAGTGGACGTATAGGAAAAAACTGAATGAAGCCTAATCCCATTTCTCAAAGTGAAAAAGGGCTGCACAAGCCCTTCCTCCACCGTGATCTCTGCAGCCATGTTCATCTCTCACAAAATGTCAATGCCTCATCAATTTACTGTTGTGGCCAAGGTATCTTGGTAGCAGAGAAAGGGGCTGACATTCGTATTCTTTTGATTTTCCTTCTGCTCCCTCTCCCTGAGCCTAACAAGATGCTTAGGTTATTCCTGGGAGGAAGGATGGGAATTGGCAGCCATTCACAGTAATGGAAGCAGTGACACAATTTCAAAACTAGAACTAGTTCCAGATGAAAAATTGTTTAAATCACTAGACTTCAGGCATGGGCAAAAGCAGTGATTTTGTAAATCACTGTATCCTTCAGTATTCTGTAATCGGGATGCTTCTCATAAACACTAAAAGAATTTCAAGGGGCAGGTGTTAGGGGCTAGACCTAGAAGGATGCAACATTTTGGACATTATCTTATTCCTCTAGAGAAAAAATAATTACATACAAATTCCTCTGTGGTGCATATGCTGACCACTGTTCAAACCAACACCCAGTAGCAATAAAAAAAAAATCTTGCATGCTACCTCCAATCCCTGTTACACAGCCCATGAAAAATTAATTGGCTGAGGTTTAACTAAAGCACACTAACAGGCATAATATAGCTTAGCTCTGTTTCATCAGAGAAATTACTTACTATTCCATGCAGACTCAAAAGCTTTCAAACTATACATCTAATGTATTTTACACAGTGATGGTTGTACTACAAAGACAAGTTGGGATACATTTGCCTATTGAGGAAAGTAATCGCTACCATTGCAGCTCTGCTGCACCTAATGATACGATATAAATGGCTCATTTTCAGCACCTTTGAGATAGCTACCGGGAATCTATCTTCAAATATGATAATGTAAGAGTTAGGTCAGTACCCCCCATCATAATGCAAACCCACTGGGAAAAAATTATTCTGTGATGACTTCCAGAGATTAATTCCCCCATGCAAAATACTTGCAGGCATCCAATAGAAAGCCTCAGAAGGGAAATCAAAACAATTTAATAGTCTCAGCATATATAAACTTAAAAATCATTATGGAATAAGCTATCAGACTCCCTGAAAAAAGCAGAGGAGAAAGAAAACTGGTAATTATGTATACAATTTTATTTTGGCTATCCATCATTTTCCCCCAATGTTTTTTTCCTTTTTTTTTTTTTTCTCTTTTCCTTTCATTTTCATTTTGCATTACATTTTCAGGAACAAAAAAGGGGGGAGGGCTGAGGTATATTGACAGAATATTTGACATACATCTCTCATCTCTTATTTAAAGCTATTTTTGCAAACATTTTTGCTTGCTTGCTTGGCACCTACTTCAAGACACACAACAAGCCCGAGAGTCAACCAAAATAATATATTCCATTGGAAGTGGACAAAATAAAGGAGAAAAAGCTGACACAGTGTTAGCCCTCTTCACGTCTGGAGACCTCAAGGGTAGCGGCTGGCACAAAGGTCAAGTAAAGCATACAGAGCAGCTTCTAGGAAGAAAGGAGGACTGCCAAATGTCATCCCTACTGCATACACTTCACTTGACAGAATACCAACATCTGGCAGATTGCCATACGTCTTGATCCCATCAGGCATATCAGGCTCAACATATGGCTTGAACAACCTATAGAATGCATATCCTCCTTCAACTTATTCTGTAATGCTTCAGTAGTGGTTTACACCTGAAGAAAACACACAATGTGCTTAAAAATTAATCCTATTCCCTTGCATTTTTCTCTCATGAGTGAGCTAATCACACAATACACAACAAAACAAAAATCGGAAGGTGAAAAAATGTTGACAATTTCCTAATTTCTAGTATTTGAAGAGTAGTGTTCATCATGCTAAGGAAAGTTTCTTCCAACGTAACTATTTGTTGAATATCATGAAGAGACTAAAAGCTCGATCATGTGTAAATCTTGAGTGCTTAAGAACTCAGTGCCACCAGGCAACTATTTCAACCATCTTCTAGATTTACTGTTCCCACAGCAGAGCCCAAGGAAGAGAAGTAACAACATGTGTTTCTCATCCACTTCGATGCAAAGTCAGCAAGCATAACATGAACACATTTCACAAATGACTTAAAATAAGCTTGGATTTTTTTTTTTTTTTTTTTACTTTGAAGTAAAAGAGGAGCACCCATACGGGACATTTCACTGGCTCCTTCGGGGGGACAGAAGCCTTCATCAAAGTGTGATAACAGCCATCATCAGAGCCAAATATTCCGTATGTTCTCACAAACCCAGATTCTCACAATGTCGGCTTTGCTCAGGTACCAAGACCATCAAAGGATGATTAAGTGTGGCTGAACTAGACAGCAGCTGATGATATCTTTATCATGCCAAACAAAAACAGAACAGCCAAGCCATCTGTGTTGTGGGCTTATGTTTAAGATTGTTCAAACAGTTCAGAGCACATTACAGAAAAATATAATAAATCATACATTGATTCTTTCTCCCTAGATAAACATGTCTATATATGTGTAGGCCAAACTGCACTCCTTAGTGGCTGGCAAACGCAGAGGATGGGCACAAATCAATGTATAATTTGTTATACTTCTATTTGTAATTTGATATTTGTGCTTTGAACTTTGTAGTTGGTGAGGCTGCACAGGATAATTAAAGACATGAATATGTAACAGCTTTCCTCGGGAATGAATTTTTTTCCTATCCAAAAGTGATTTCTGTGAAAACTCGTTCAGTTATTCTTGTGTTATGGAAGGCTGAGCAGGGAACAAGAAAATAAAGTCGAAATAGAATCATAGAATCACTTAGGTTGGAAAAGACCTTCAAGATCATCGAGTCCAACCATCAACCATGCCCACTAAACCATGTCCTGAAGGGCCACGTCTACATGTTTTTTGAACACCTGCAGGGATGGTGACTCCACCACTTCCCTGGGCAGCCTATTCCAATGTCTGAAAACCCCTTCATTGAAGAAATTGTCCCTAATATCCAACCTAAACCTCCCCTTGTGCAACTTGAGGCCATTTCCTCTTATCCTATCACTTCTTACTTGGGACAACAGACAAGCACCCCCCTCACTACAACCTTTCAGGTAGTTGCAGAGAGCGAGAAGGTCTCCCCTCAGCCTCCTTTTCTCCAGGCTAAACAACCCCAGCTCCCTCAGCTGCTCCTCGTAAGACTTGTGCTCCAGGCCCCTCACCAACTTGGTTGCCCTTCTCTGGACACGCTCCAGCACCGCAACGTCTTTCCTGTATTGGGGGCCCACAACCGAACACAGTACTCCAGGTGTGGCCTCACCAGTGCCCAGTACAGGGGAACAATCACCTCCCTGCTCCTGCTGGCCACACTATTTCTGATACAGGCCAGGATGCCGTTGGCCGCCTTGGCTACCTGGGCACACTGGTGGCTCATATTCAGTATTTGTATTGTATTGTATTTGCATTTGCCCCTTCATTTTATTCAGTGGAATGTGAATTATGGCGTGGCCTGCCGGCCTGGAGAGCAAACACAGTTGCAGAAAAAGTGCCTGTCAGAAGCATAACACTCCTGGCTACAGGAGACCTTAGGATGTGCATGGCAGTGCAGTTTCCAATGCAACCAAAGAGCTGGCTGGGTTCTTCAGTCCGAAGCTTACGTACTCAGACAATCAACTCACTGATCTCGATTATAATACTTTTATACACGCTGAGGTTTTATTTATGACCCTACTGAAGCCAATTTAAGTTAAATATCATAATCTCATTTTTTCATGGCATCAATGAGTGTACGGTAAAAAGATTAAATGATGAAGGAGATAAAAATTGGAGAAGTCAAAGATTTTCACCGAGGAACCACTGGTTCTGATACAGGCACAGCTCAGTTAAAAGTGGAGGTTTGGGATATCCCTGCACCATTTAGTGCAGCCTTTGAACTCGGATGGGCTGCCTAATAAGGGAGACCTCTTAAAGAAAGGTAACAGACAAAGGAAGTTTGATCAGAGCTAACCTCAAAACATTCTGGAGGTTGTTGCTTCCCAGCAAGAAAGAGGGCTCTTCCTCACCCCAGCAGCCTAACAGCTATCCATCTACTCAGAGGGACTTACCCCAGCCATGCTGAAGTCTTCAGAATTGCAGCTCAAGCCTTTTTCAAGCTGAGCATGACTTGTCAAAAATCCAGCACAGGAATATTAACAAGCAGCATGGAAGTCTTTCAGTAACAACAGTGCAAATATCTAGTACTTGCTAAAATGCAAGCATCCCTCTCATCTTTAATCACATACATTTTCGAATGCTGGTTTGAAGATCTTCATTTCAAAAATATCTCCACAAGACTTAAGCATCCCACACCACCATTCTGTGTCTTGCATGAATAAATCCATTACACAATAAGGTACTGAGTGCTCAGGAAGAAAAGTCACAATGAAAAATGATTGCAAGAGATGCCCCAAGAAACAATTAAAGCCATCAGCAAAAAAACCAGAGAGGTTCACTTCATCTGGTTTGCACCCTCAGAAGCAGTCTCCCTAAAAACATTCTCAAACTCACCATCCAGTCAAAAGGAGGTAAATTTAGGAATTTAATCTTGGACACCAAGATCTCTCTTGGGAAGACGCCTATTGCTCTCCATTGGCAATATATGGGAATGTAAGTACTTAATCTTGAGGGAGTGCACACAGTGCTCATTTGCAGGTTTATACGAGAAATTTTTACCTTGTTAGGTACTGGTAGAAACATATTTCCTACTCCCATTATTACATTCAAGGCCTTAGATTTGCAGTAAAAAAGTGACAGACAGACAGACAGACATCTGAAACTATCTACACAGACCTATCTTAAGTGTAACTAAATCAATACACTAATAATACAAGGAATAGCAGAGAAAAAGGGAAGGATTTTTCAAAATAAATTATCATTTCTTTAAAGGAATTCTGCATTTTGTCATTTTGAAAGTGCCCTGCAAATCATGAGTCCTTTTGTAATATGAACGATTGTATGCTGAAAGCATAGTCAAAGGGATAAAAGCAACATCCAATAACAAATAGATGACCATAATAAACAGATGACCATGTTCACTCAAGTTAAAATAAGATCAAGTTAGAAAGTTTAAAACTTTCCAAATAAAACAATGTTTTCTACATATTTGTTGGTAGGTCTGAACTCAAGACAATCTTTTATGCAAAGTTTCTCCAAGGCCTAAGATCTTTGCACTCTGTAAAAGCACAGATGCTGCTCTGAGTGCTTTCCTCCTAGCTCATTCAATACCTGATCCAGTTCTCCCTTGAAAATAAACTGGAAATCATGCCTTAATATACTCCCTGACTGGGAAGACTGTACAAAATTGATCTCTGCACTGCATCCTTAAAGGAGAACATAATTCCTTTCATCTGTGGTTTACCATTACTTGAAGTTCCTCTAAGTTAAGGAAAGACGTTATTTGTTTATTGGCAAGTACATAGAATTAGTTACAGAACAAAAATGCATTTAATCCATCCTGTTGCTCAAACAGCATCATGGAAATATAACTGACAAAATGCAGTATATCAGTGCAAGACAACTGCCCAGCTTAGAGATTCACCACATAAAAATAAGCTCCAGCTCAGTTCAGGAACAAGTGACCTACGGAAGTAGGAAATTATAAAATATTAGAAAAATATTCCAGGCTTGGCTTGTATGGGAAACATGCGAATCACTCTTGAACCTTTTATTTCCAGATTGCTGGTATGAAATCAAGTTAAGTCAGTCAAACAAACAAACCAAATTTAAGAGATGAATACGATGTGGTTTCAGGCCAATTCCAAACCACATTCCACTACAGTACAATCTAGAGAGCTTGTAGAAGCCAGTGGAAAAGTTCTACTGGCTTCAAAGCAGAAACACTAGTGATTGTAGACAGCCACCCAACTGGAGAAAAATAGTTTGAGACATACTGGGCACCATGGGCAAGCAGGCTCATCAAGAAGCTCTTATTTGCATCCTTGCTATTGCCTGAGTCAGTACCTTCAGAAACGTACATTTCTCTGTGCTTCTTTCATTATTATTTTGTTGTTGTTGTCTTACTTCTTCATGAAGTTCTTCTGAACAAAAGTTCAGGGTTTTTTTGGCAGAACGGTTGACCTTCCCTGTAGTGTCACTTAGTTTTAGTTTACACAAAGCCTGCCACAGTGAGGTCCCAGTCTTACCTAGGCATTTCAACTACAGTAATTAATTTATAACTATAACTAGTAATCAGAATTATCAGTGGCTCTTCATACCAAGAGTCAATACAGTGTAAGCAACCAACTGCTGTCAGATATCCTTTACCTATGCATGGCATATCCATGTCTGCTCTATGCATGAGAAAATCAAAGCAGTGGATTCATTGAATCTAGTTCTCCTCTTTGCATTAGTTTTATATTGACATTTACTGCAATAATATAAGTTTTGGGGAATTATAAGCAGAAAAAAAATTAAAAAATCACACCTGTCATTTTTTCACCTGATCTGTTAGGAAACACAGCAGTGTAGTGCCTCCCATTCAGAACAACCTGAAATCAGAAAGGATTCCCTATGGGAAAATCTTGAAGACATTGAGGATGGTAGAGTTTCATTATCCTGAAGTGAATCTCTGAACATACCTGTTTGACCCAGCCTGTGATACAAAACACACTTAGATAAAACACACATACAACAACAAAAAGCAGCAAGTCAAACTCCTCAGAAGGACAAGAATTGTGACCGTGATCCCTAAGAAGGAGGACTGGGTCCCAGTAAATAAAAGAGCAAATGCAGCATGGTTAAACTTTAATTATATTTGGCTCCCTCAAAACAGATGCTCACAGACAGATTTCTGTTTCACCCACTAATGACTGTCATACACAATCATGTCACTGATTTCAGAGGGCTGCAGGGTTTATATGCTTGCAGGCAAAACCGACAAGACACAACTAAAGAATATTCACAAAATCCAACACCCTGCTTCATCCAACAGGGATATTCACATACTGTGATGGAGGTAAGAACCAGATTGTGCCACGCTGTTTCAGGAAGAGGAATAATCGTCAGACTGTGCTGGTGCCTGTTACAGCCTCTGCATGTAAAAGCAATGGCCCTCCTGACTGTGGCTTGGGAAGCCACAGTGTGCTGCTCCTCCTCACTATCTGGTCTGG
This sequence comes from Haliaeetus leucocephalus, assembly GCF_000737465.1. Taxonomy (NCBI): domain Eukaryota; kingdom Metazoa; phylum Chordata; class Aves; order Accipitriformes; family Accipitridae; genus Haliaeetus; species Haliaeetus leucocephalus. Next base: position 13,649,236 of record NW_010973368.1, on the reverse strand, counting down.
GTTTCTGGATCATCACATACTGCTGAAAGAATAACAGGAGGTAGTGATACCAGAAGACAGACACAGATAGGGAGGGGGGCAGAAAGAACAGGTACATCACAAACATGTGCAGGGGAAGGCGATCTGTTGGGAAGTCATATATGCCTTGTGTACTTCACATTGGCCCAGAGTAAACCCCCTCCCCAGAAATTTAAGAGAGTCTAATTACTTCAGATATGAGCCCTGTAAGATTTTACAGTGGGCCTTGGTCAACTTCAACGTTCTGTTGCAAGATCTACAAAGAATGAGATGGGAAATGAATATACTCATTCTCCAGTCCAAGGCCATGTTTCTCAAGCTTGTATCTTCCCAGCTAAGATGAGAACACATCAAAATGGAGCTCAAGTCATGAGTTAAGCAGCACTGCTGTCAGGAACCTTGTTTCATCCAATTTTATCAAGAGCAGCTTCTTGTTCTTACAGTTTAAATAGAGAAGGAAGAGGAAACAGAAGCAAAAACTTTTGTCCCTCTCCTTCAATTCTGTGGGTGGACAGAGCCTCAGTGTGAAAAGAGGGACTAACACGCCAATTCCCACATACACATAAGGGTCACTGATGTTAAACATGTTCTTCAAATACCAAGCAGGGATCCTGTCTGTGTATTGCAGCTCTGCCCACAGCAGCATTTTTCTTCCTAAATTACCCCCAGCACTGAAACAACAAAACCAGTGCCACCATCTCCAAGGTGAAAGCAGAGCCTGGATTTTGCATGCCAGCCCCAGAGACAGAACGGGCAGACTAGTGAACAACCAAGCCATAGCAGAAGAGTAAGCTCCCACTTCTATCCTTCCATTAGGACCCATTTCCCTCTGTAATCCCACTACACAGGCACCACTTGCGTTTCCCCAAAGAGAAAGTGCTTGCTCTTTGAGGAGCTGCAGAAAAGCTGAAGTTCTGCTTCGAAAATCCCACCAGTACCCCTTGTCCATAGATACCCACACTCCCTGTAAATCTGACCAATACCCATCCTTTGTGTTTCAAGCTCCTTACAGTTGTACCATAAGAAAAAAAAGGAACATTACCAATTCATCCCAGTCTTGCTGACCTGATAGAGAAATAGAAAAAAAAAAAAAGAGAGAGAAAAAAATCTCTAGAAAGCATTAGAGTGTATGACTCATTACTGAGGAAATATCATTGGGTCAATCTGACTTCAGAATGAACTGGTACCTTTCAATGAAAAGTACAGTACATCTTGTATCAAGAAAATCCTCATCTATTACTTGGAACCAAGCACCGGCTGCCAATTGATCTTGGCCTGTAAAGACTCCAAATGAGATGGGCTTTGAGCAAGAATCTGCTCACATGCAGAGGACAGCAGCAAAAGCAGACAGTCAGGATTTGCGTGTGTCACAACAAGATCTGTGTTGCAAATCTGATTATTTGCAAAATGAAGCAGGAAAAAAAGGAAAAGTGGAACTAATTTTCTTCAGGGACCTTAATCCTTCCCTCCGATTCATATGTTAAGTTCGTTCTTGCCTTGTCTGTTTTGATTGTAAGCTCTTCAGGGTTTTCTGTACTTGTTCAGTGTCCACCACAAGACCAGCTGATGACTCTCTGAAGGATTACCAGTGTTCAGCTCACCTCTAACTCCAAATCTGTCTTGATCCATAATAGACTAGTGATATTCTGATGTTAATTTTTAATCATTCTCATCTATAGCTTGTTTCACCAGCCCTAATGAACCAGTGGCTTCACAACACTGAACAAACTGAAAATCTAGCAAGCTGTTCTCCTACATCTGTTAGGAGACTAACTCTGTATAACTATAGATTTTTTTTCTTCAGATCAGCCAAAGGCTGATGTTGAACACTTTTCACCAAGAGGCTAAAATACAAGGGCATGCTTATTCTTCTCTTCAGAAAACACCATGATTGGGCTACGGCAGGGGAAATGCCCTCATTACAAAAGGTAACTGCCTCACGTCAATTCTTTGCACCATTGTCTTCTCTCGGGGTTAAGCTAGAGGAAAAAGAAAACAGCCATTCCCCAAAAGACTTGTGCCAGAGCAAACAGCCTTACAATCAAGCAGTGAAGACCAGCAAACATAGCTAATATCCCCCAAGTTATTCAGGTTGGGCGTCCTGAAACACATCAAACTGAGGAACCAGAGCAAAAACTGGGCGCAGTTTTGAGCGCCTCAATATAAGAAGGACATCAAACTATATATGTATACAAACTCCTCTAGAGTATGTCCAGAGGAGGATGACCAAGATGGTGAAAGGTCTCGAGGGCAAGACTTATGAGGAGCAGCTGAGGTCACTTGGTTTGTTCGGTTTGGAGAAGAGAAGGCTGAGGGGTGACCTCTTGGCAGACTACGACTTCCTCAAGGGGGGCAGCAGAGGGGATGGTGCTGATCTCCCCTCTCTGGTGACCAGCGACAGAACATGAGGAAATGGAATGAAGCTGCATCAGGGAAGGTCAGATTGGACATTAGGAAAAGGTTCTTCACTGAGAGGGTGGTCAGTCACTGGAACAGGCTCCCCAGGGAAGTAGTCACAGCACCAAGCCTGTCAGAGTTCAATGAGGATCTGGACAATGCTTTTAGTCATATGGTTTAGGTAGTCCTGCAAGGAGCAGCGTATTGGACTCAATGATCCTTATGGGTCCCTTCCAACTTGAGATATTCTATGATTCTATTATCTGCACTTCAGTCACATTTCATCTTGTATCCTTTCTCCCATCTCACTCTCATCTCTCCTTCTCTGCTCTCCTTATACTTCTATTTTCCCTCATTTTTTTCATCCGGCTCTATTTCCCCTCTTATCTTTCCAATTCCTCTACTTAATACCGGTTCTCCTGCCTTTGATCCATCTCAATTACTTAGACCATGAGTGATTTTGGTCAAAGGCTGCCTGGCATTCTGGGGCTGAAAAGTGCACAGCTGACCCGTTGATCTCTAGTTATGACATTAGAAAAAGCAAGAAAATGCAGCATCAGCATCTGCCAACTGTACTTGGGCATCTAGAGACAGAACAAGATGAACCAAGTATGAGCTGACAGCCTTAAAATATTATCTGATCCATATTATTTTAATTTTAAGCCTTCATTAAAGCCTGTAATTTAAATGATGACATATTTCTTTCCTTTTCAGAAATGCAAACAAGATTTTATGCATGGAAAGTCTGACATTGGTGGAGTGAATTATAGGGATATTGATGTACTCTACTTTCTCTAAAGGTTACTGTGATCTTTTGTTGATTAAGAGACATGATGTTACTAAGATAAATGTTTCAGTTGCTACTAACAACATCTCAGTGAAAAATCAAACGTTTTACACAAAGTGCTGAATAAGATAAGGAAAGGATACTTCTCACATCAAAGCAGGTCTATGACCGTAATGATGCTGCATTGTATCATAGTATAAATGTAAATGCTTGACTTGCACAACACCGATGCACTAGTCTTCAGAGCTCAGAAATGAATAAGCATGAAAGGCACATTTAAGAAAGTTTCTTCCAGGTGATAGCCTTTATATCTGCTGGCCATCTTGTTCTGTCAAGTGAAAAAGGTATGAAGAAAAGCAAGCTACCAGCAAGATTAAATATAATTTTAATAAAAAATGAACTGCTATTTTGCATCATGGTTTCAGATGAATTAAATCTGCCTGTTTTTGCCATAAAGATACTGAAAGTGAAAAGAAATTAATCTAAACCAGACCAATGCTAACTGGACCCAAACCACTCCAAGCACATCTGACACACAACATAGAGGTACTGACTTCAGTTCAAGGCAATAACCACGTCTTTTTAGACACTCTCATTTGTATCCCACACGTGATCTTTTTCTACCCTCTCCAAAGACATGGAGCCAGCACAGACATGCAATTTCTGTCCTTAAGACTTATGCATTTGTTGAAAACATGCCAGACGACCTCAGCTTTCACCTAGCCAACTACAAACTCTTACTGGTTAACTTGAACTTGCTGCTCAGAGGACTTGATTTAAAAGATGGAGTGGGGAGGTGCAGAACAGCTACAAACAATTATCATTTGATCAGAGAAGGCCTGGAAAGGGGAAAAAAAATAATCTTTAGCCCACCTTGACATCCATGTATAAAGACAATTGTAATTTCACTGACAGGGTGAAAAATCTAAACACAGACTAACAACCTGAAATGGACTATGCAAATGGAGTCCTTGTAACGTATCGAAGCATGAAAACTGGATCTAAATGCATGCTTTTGAAATCCAGATCTGAAAGCACATGCATATGCAATAGCATGAGATTTTGTAACTGAGATAAAAACAAAATGCCGCACTGATAGAAGAGGAGGGGAATACCAGCAGACAGTTGAGAACAGTTGCAAGCAGGCTGCCCTTTCCCAGTCACAGGGCTGACTTGGGTGCTCATGAGAACTGCCTGACAAGTGAATGAAGAAGCATGTGAACTCAGACTGCTTTGGCAAAAGAAAGCTCGCGCAAAGAAGGATATCCACAAAGCAATTACTCTTTTCTGTCAGCTTCACTGACTTGAGAGCTCCTTTGTGTTGCTGCTGAGGCAAGAGCATCGAAACTGAAGGACTAACAGGATTTACCACCACTGTTAGCAGCTTTCTTCCTTCCACACATGCTCCTCAGTGCTCAGGGGCCACCGCTCTGCCTGGGATACACGAATGAGGAGCTGCCTGCTCCTCCACACCGGCAACACAGCCAGGGCTAACCCTGTCCTTACGTGGCAATAAGGTCAGGCGGCATCCTGGCGCTGCCAGGCTCGCCTGGGCAGGGAGGAAAGCTTGTACAGGCTCCCACTGGTAGGCATCGGGTTTACGTGATGTGAATGCACATATGCCCCATTTTGCCTCCTGCTTTTTAACAGCAATTGTTCCCATCAACCAGTCTCTTTGTGAATTTGTCACATTTTCCAAAGAACAGATTTGGAGGCTATCTAGTGGCTTCTGTGAAACAGATTAAAAAAAAAATAATAAAATCCCATTCGGGAGGATTCAGGGTTTTACTGATGGTTGCCACAACAGAAATCCAGTGCTGGGTTTGGGCAGCACAGCCCACAGTTGAATTTGGACCTACAAAAATAAATGTAGCCCAGATTGCATATGAAATAAATGCTCCTACAGCAAAAATGGTAGCACATTCAAAAGATGAATGGGAGTTGTGCTGCTTGAAGCACTGGTTCCAGCAATGCCTGTACTCGCTAAAGTAAGTCTGCTTTATGAGTATTTAGAAAAACAGGAGGAAGAATGTGAGTGGGAGAAGAAAAAGCCCAAACATGCAGACTGCTGTGTTTTGGAAGCTACAATCTGGTGCCTCCAGGGAAATGCAGAGCTTGCTATTGATGAACCACTAGGAATGACAACAGGAGGTACCACGTCCATGCACAGGATCCTACATGGGACATGTTACTGAATAAATACATCCCTTAGCAGTTCTAAGTGACAAGCACCCAACTTAATGTGGTACTAGCTGATGAGGCGGGCAGGAAAGGAACAGTACCACCACACAGAGCCATGACAATAGAGGGTCAAATGGTGGCAGAGCTATTCGAGCACTACGACATGCTGCTGTCACTCAGGAATTAGGCGTTAATCAGCATGTTAAAGCAAGGTGGCAGCAGCAGAGATGAAGCCTCCCAAAATGAGAGCAAAGAAGCACGAGATATTTCATTACAGCCCTGAGGTCATGTCCCTGAAAACGCTGTCCATGTTAAGTTTGTAAGTACACACAATCACGCCGTTTCCTACATACTTCAGAAACAGACCAATAGGTGAGATCCTAAGGGACCAGTAAGTCCCAGTTAGGAACACCGACCACAGCCTTTGCAGCAGCCACTGTACTGGAGTACATCTCCAAGAGCCAGCTGCTGAGGGGCAATTACCAATGATCTGACCGTGTAACCAATCTGCTACAACTCAAGGGATGATTGCTCTCATCTCCAAGCCATCTACAGCTCCTGCCACGAGATGCTTGTTCTGTGCGGTCCCCTCTGTAGCTTTGAGGAGCAGGAAAGCAGAGATAGAAGGACAACCAGAATGCAACATCCATGTCCCCAAATACTGTGTCTGTGTGGGTTATTAGGGGCTCGTCCTCCTTCTGTTTATCTGGGATTGTCCCACTTCAGCCCCAAAAACAGACCACAGATTTTAATCCTGTCAACTTTCCTGACTAACTGCTTTGTTTACAAATGGTCTACTGCCAGCCATTGCTTGACTTTAATAAAGATTTAGTGACTAAATACAATCACTTTCATGCCCACATTTCTGGGGATGCAATGCTGGAAGATATGAGCTCAAGCATTTGTTTCTTGGCTAGCAAAGAGAAAATGTTTATATTTTCAATTTTTCCCCCCTCAGTGTTTTCAAACAAAACAGGAAAGCTATCTCTAATTGTTATTTCTTTAAACATTTGCCCAACTATGAATTCACTCAGCCTTTTTTTACAGTAAATATCACTCGCTTACATGCAAGATAATTACTGATCACTGCAGAGTGGGTAATAAAATCAGGGAATAAAATGGCAGCAGCAGACAAGAATCAGTATGTTCCTGCATTTAGAGAGCCACATCCCATCTCAGTACAACTTTACTCAGAGGAGAAACATATGCTTTCACTGGGTAAGGATGTGACCTTTACCTTAACTCTTATATTAAATTAACAGAAACAGAGGGAATCCCTCAGGTCAAGCACTAGGTTGCAGACCACACAGAAAGTGCTGACAGAGCCGTTTCACTTGTGCCTTGATATTTTTCAAGTGACTGATTTTAAAAATAAATTGCTAACCATGCAACCGCATGAATACTGTGTTTGTTTATTCTCACCTCAAGTGACTGAGAAGCTGTAAATAGGTGTGACAGCTGCAGCATCTCCTCTGTTGTCACTGCTCTGCTCCTCCTGCGAGACAGGCAGGAACGAGATGGCCACTAGGACTGACAGGAGCATAGTAAGATCCTCAGGCAAAGAGTTATACATGAGCTGTATCACCCTTAACCCAACACTGGGGTTTCTGTCAAAATCAGCACTCAGAGAGATGCTGCTCATTTTTGGAGAAGAGCACACCCTATTCTGCCACCTGGTCCAGCTTTATTGAAATGGTACAGAGTCTGACAGTCCTAGTTTTCCAAACTTCAATAAGATCACCTGCTAGATTCATTTTCAAGGAAATGACATCATAGCTAAAAAAATAAAATAAAATCTTAGAGCTTGATAGTCACGAATCCAGTACCAAAAGGCAAGGCTGTAAGCTTAAAGCTGTAAAAAAAACCTTCATCAATATCCAGAAGAACTCAAGGGATGCTGCGAATATTACCCACTGGGCCACCTGACCGTGCACACGCAGCGTAAGAAGGATTTGCTGATTTGCCTCTGCAACTCATGGCCAGTTTAAGCTTCCCCACTGAGGAAGCGCCAAATTGGGAGTCGATTTTCACCAAGAAGTTTATCTCCTCCATGGCATCACAGGGAAGTCCTGCCTCCCTCTCCGTATCCTTTATTTGCAGGTGAAACTTTACACTGTTCATAAGAAGTTTTGAAGTTTATGAGAATGAAGATCTCATTAGAAGTTGAACTGAGTAAGTGGTAAGTCACTGCTGGATGTAGCAGCTGGACAACGACACTGAAATACAGCAGTAGCCTGGAGCCACCCACAGGTGACAGACACAGCCATACTGTCTCTGGTTGCCACCCCAAGTGTGCATGCCCATGCTGGCCCAGCCTGGACACGCAGCAGCTTGCGGCTACAGTCCTCTCCTGCCTGGTCACGCCACAGTCCTGCAGGACAGAGTCCAGCCACCACAGACGATCCCAGTGTTTGGGTGCAATGTCTCAGTCATGTCTCACCCAAATTGACAGTATACGCCCAGCCACTGCTTATACTGTAGGCTTCCAGAGATCTCTAGAATAAGTATGGAGATGCACCCATAGCCTAAATGTTACATATTTCTGTAAAAAAAAAGATACCATGGATGTGGTAGAGTCCAGCTGAATTACCCTCATAGCCTATGTGCTGTACAAGGTACGGAATAATTTTTTTTTTTTTTAATTAGAAAAGCTAACACTAAAAAAATTATTGAATCTGTTTGTATCAATGAATTTATACCCTTGCTTAGGCAAGGCTAAGCTTATAGCATAAACTATATGGTTAGTTTTCTAATGGCAAAGATCAGGTGGCAAGACAAGACCAACTTTCATTTCAGAAGAGACCCTCCTAATTCCATTTATCCTCTTCTAGAACTGAATTTAAGACTTTTAATAACTGTTGGCTTTGCCATTTCCAAAGCCAACAGTTCTAGAAACAATGAGCTGGCTCCCAGGAGCTGGCCAGCCAGCATTCACTACGTCAATTCAAATGATACAATGCTGCATGCTCAAGGAAGACAGAGTTTGGCCAAAACTACCTTTGCTAGCTGTCTCCCATTTCCCTTCGCTTCCTTAGCATTCCCTGTGGCATACGCTGGCACCCAAAGGCTTTAAGGAACAGCAAGGTCTTGCTATCATGGCAGCCTAGACAGCAGCTTACATCAGCATGTTGTCTTCTGCCTTCTCCATACTCTCCTTTTCTGCCAGTTATGTACTGCCCAGACCAGAGGTCAGGAGACAAATATTTTAGAGGCAGGATTGTTTATTTACTCATCCAAATGCTCATCTTTAAAGCACCGTTAAGGGTATTAAGTACACTAAAGCAATAAGCAAGAGATGCACCATGAAAACCACCCATGCTGAAAACTACAGCTGGATAGGTAAAGAAGGTTACCTGTGCAAGCATAAAGCACAGTTGTAAGACAAGTCAGGAGGTACATACCTCTTCTCACACTTCATAAGATTACAGGAGAAACGAGTTGCAAAACTACCTTGGAGAACAAGGGAGAGCGAGCACAGCAATTCAATTTCTTCTGCTTCTGTTTCATGTCCGTGAGAAATGCCAGAGAACACACCAGGAGAATAAAACATCTGCCACCCTGACAACAAATTAGTGCAGGATTTCACTGCCTTACCCATCTGCACAGTTTCACAGCATGCTCAATCAGATGGCTCAGAGACCAACACAGAATGAACCATTTCACAGCCTGGATCCTATTACAGGACAACAACCATTTGCCACACCTTAATGTTAATAACCATGTATTCGATACAGTTTTCCTCCAGATCTTGGGGGGGGGGAGGGATATCATGGGACAGACAAAGAGAGAGGAGTGTTTGTGAATGCATTTTCAGTATTTTTCTCCCAAGTGACTGCTGGGTTCCTCATCTAGACAAGAGAATCCAGAACTTTCAGCTTGAGGTTGTAAACTGCTCTGCTCCAGCTGGAGAACAACCAAAACACAAAACAGGGCAGAGAGGGTGACATTTCCAGTCCTGGGGGTTTAGATTCTACATCTAGCGCCACTCAATTTTCACTAACCTGCAGCCCAGTAAAGACTATGCCGACATACTAACATGCTTCTGTCTTTAGTAAGACAACTGAGAAAGTTTCTGCTGTGCCACTTACACCTTCAGCAACTGTAGCATTTTAGTTCGCTGCTCTGTTCCACCTGCATCTCCTGTCCCCAAACAGAAGAAATGTTTGCTCTTTGCCTCCTTTCTTCCAGATCTAAGCTTAAATCTCTGTAGGATTTGGACTTGAGCTGGTGCAATAATAGCTGCTAAAATAGTTTACAAAAGGTAAGGATGAAGGATACAAGAGACGTAGAAAGCAGATACCCAAAAAGGACACCATGCCTGAGTTGGAAGGGAAACAGTTTATACATGCATACAAGAGAAAAGTTGGGGGGAGACAACCACTGAAAAAAAGTCCATAAAAACGTGCATCAAGGAAGGTAAGGCAGAAAGACAAAAGCTGTAACCCAACTTGTTTCAAGTGGAGCTCACTTTTAAAGAAAAGGAATTAGGATACCTCAAAATGCTTTGTCACTTATTGCAGACTATCAAGGCACTTAATTATATAATTCATTTAAACAGAGGTGTGGTTCAGAGGATTACTCACATACTTTAAGCATACACTTAATTGGGGGCTGAGAGAATTTAAGTGTGATCAGCTGCTCCAAGTCCTTGGGTTCAGCTGCACTTTCAGAAGTCCTTTAAAACTTTACATTTAATACTTTTGTTTCCTCATCAGTTTGACTGTTACTTTTTCTCTCTGAACATACACCTCAACATGCATCAGCTGAAGCAACATGGTTGTCCTTTCTCCTTCCATGTAGCGACTCTGTGGGGCTGGTAGCTTTTATCAGTCGCAGGACCCAGCACACCTTCCCACATCTTGCAAATGCTCATCCAGTTGTTTTGGCAGGAAAAAAAAAAGCCACAGTGGAAGTCGATGGAAGTTTGGTTTTGGTTTAGCCATGCATGGCTCACTCCTAGACTGTTCCCCTTTTCCTAACATTTGAAAGGCTTACAAGCAAAATTACAACAAACAGAACCAGCTGAGGTTAAAAGCTTTCTTTTTAATTATTTTTTAAAACATTTCCAAACTGGAGATAATCTCTTTGCAAAACAAAAGAAATTGGCCCTGTATGCAACAGCTCGCTGCAAAGAGGTGCTGAGCTTTTCTGAAGTGACTGTTAACATTAATGTTTTCTAATTAGCTGCTGCTTGGCAGGTTTTGGTTCTGGCAGCTACAAGGAGTGTGGAATTCAGCTTTCAGAACAGAAAGACTGAAGATTCAGCATAAGACTACATGTCACTTCAAACAGCCGGTGCTGTGAGACAGACCTGAAAGCACTGTGTGGGTGTGCGAGCCAGCGAGAGAAAGGGTGGGTAGTGACTACCACTAACGGCATCAGTTCTGGCTGTCATGTACACACCACATGGTCATATTTGCAGGGAGAGATCTTCCACCCTGTGTTGCCCCTGCTCCCTGTAATCCTTCCAAAGCTGCAGAGCGTACGTTCAACAAGTGACCAGCACTCCTGGTCTTGGCATCGCAGCTGGCCATGGGTTTTTCTCCTATTCATTGCTCAATGGAGGGACAGGTATTGTTCACTGCAGCACCAGAGAGGACAGGAGAGCACACTCTGGCCACTCAGCACCTTCAAAATAGATGGCAAGTTGTTCACACACTTAATTTTGACCCTTTTTGTTCCAAAGTGCTAACAACTTGCATATGCAATGTCAGGATCATGTTTGCCAAAAGCGTCCACTGCATTTATCCTGCTGCTACTCCATGGAAATGGAGCGACTCCTAATGTATCCACGAAAAGTAGATCAAGCCACTGATGGGTGACATGACTATCATCAGGTTACAACCAATTTTCAAGGACCTTCCTTTCACACTTGAGCAGGTATCCACTGGAAAAAATTGCTTAAAACCACAACAGAGAGCCATCACTATTTCAAAAGACACCTTTAAAAATCATCGCCCCTGTGAACAGTGGAAGGGGTTAACATTAATCCCGTTTAGGATACTACACTCATCAAACCAAGAAGCCTGCCGAAACAACAGACAGGACTCCAACAGACCTCACTGGCTTAGGCAGACAGTGCAATTCATGACAGAAAATACCTTCAAGGAAAGTAAGTCCCAGCAGACAGACGTAGCAAGCTAACAGAGCAGGTCACTGCTGAATTTACTTGGGTTGCTGTTCTAATTTTCTTCTTTCCACATCACTGCACTTCATTTGAATGCTCTAATGTTTTCTTTGATCAAGGATTTAATTTGATGGTGTACCAACAGTCACCAAAGCATCACGCTGCTTTACTAACTCCCATGCAACCCTTCGAATCATTTGGAGTTTTTTGGCTTTTGCCCGGTGTGGGAATAAGGTTAGGAAAGTGGTGAAACTAGCTTCCTACTGGCCAGCATCCATCCCATTTCAAACAAAACTTAAAACAGGACCTCCACCTCCATGTTTACAACTCATCGACGAATTGAGAAAATCAGCCTAGATTAGGCAAAAAGCTTTAAAAAAACCCAAAACAACCCAGTACCATTGGGCTACCCAGTTGCTACCCAGCAATTCAGTTCTCATCAAGTCTGCCAAGAGCATTACTGCTCAGTATACAACAGTCCTGGGCTCTTACTGCTAAAGAAATACCAGGCACCTGAACAAGCAAGATGTTTGGCATGAATATAGTGCTGCTTCAGTCTTCATTCCTCTTACCTGCCATTTGTAGCTATTTTCTGGGTACAACAGGACCCCAGCTGTTGCTGCCATCAACTGTGTTGTGAAAGGCTCCCACTTTATCTTTGTAAAGCATGTGAATGTGTCCATCTGCAGTCATTTTAAAAACCTCCCTTCCACATTCAACAAAGATGGATATATGTGTGATCTGGTCCCTTTGTGAACTCTTTAGCCTACATCTGCTGAAAATCACGTAATTGAGTAAAAAAAAAAAAAAAAAGCACTTCACAGAATTAGTCTCACAGTTAATCAGCACGAGACACAAAGAAATTATTTCCAGTATCTTTTAACCTTCCCTGTGCAAGGGTGCACATAACAAGACTTCACAAACACATGCATCACGTGAGCCACATCCTACTCTCCCTTCCCTACCACCCCCCTCCTACCACATCCTCCTCCTCTAACATTCAGCAGCTCCTATGAGAAATTGGTGATCCTATTAATTGATGGAAATACAGTCACTCCGAAACACATAGTCTCAGCCTTCCCTGGATTAATAATATGACCACTAGTAGGTTTCCTCTTGCTCTTCTAGGACATATTCCTATGAATTGCAAAGCATTCTCGCCCCATCTGTGCCAGGCTTTGAGATATTTCATTTTAAGCAAGTGGACAGTCCTGCTGATGTTACTGCAACAATATACATGTGCTCCAAGTGCAGTAAGTGCTTGAAGTGTTTTGCTAGATTGGAATCACTGCTTTTAGCATCTTTGACAGCAATTACAAACACAGTCCTGGAACAACAGCCTCCTCCAAAGTGCAGTAACAACACTTTATAAAACCAGTATGCCCAAATCTCTGCAGAATTTTCAAAAGCTTTGCTGGAACAGAAATTTTTGCCATACAAGACTTGGAAATGCGGCCTGCAGTGTTACTGCAGTGGTAAGAAAAGTGCAGGGATTCCTTGTGTTCCCCTCCCTAATAAAAATCTAATGCAGTTGCGCCAAGCAGCTAGCAGAAAGACTTCTCCAGAAAATGATTCTCACCTCAACTGCTAGCAACATCCTGGATGAGGACACCACTGATTTCTGCACACAGAACAGGATTTCGGCAACATCTGGATTACGCAGCTGGTCCCTGTGGCTGTGCCATACCACAGCGAGGCATCAGGATTTAAGCCTGAACTTTGAGCATCTGAGACATCCTTAGTTAAACTCGGATGTGTTCTTTCAGCTTCCTGATGCTTCGATTCTAATTATTATAGGTCAAGACGTTCTGAAGGAATCAAAGGATGCCGGAGAAAATGACTTTCAAGCTTTGGAAGAAAGCTAAGCTGGTGGAATAATGGTCAGTGCCCTGTTATGCTGTACATAAGTGAGCACTGAACTGGTCATGTAAGAGAATGCCTACATCCTCCTCGCTAACATTATTAATGTTGGATGTGATGGATCAAAAAGGTTTTGTCTTAGGTCTTAGATTATAATCAAGGCAGCTTTCGACAAGGAGAGGTTCATGCATCTTTAAATCTTGATTCTCCATGTGGTTTGTTTTAGAGCTTATTTTTTGGCAATCACACTTTTTAAAGAAAAAAAGTAGAACAAATCAGTTGTAAGCTTACCAGCAATGTCAAAGCTTCCAAACGACCACCCCATTCAGCACTGTCATGCATAGCTTCTCCAAGTACAAACATGACCAAAAGGTCTGTCTCTCTCTGGAGGCAGGCAGTGAATTCAGCTTTCTCGGCACATACATGGTACACGCAGGCACACACACAAGCTCACATTGAGCAAGTAGTCTGGATTCTGTTTTGAGCTGGTGGGAATAACCTACCAAAACCAAAAATCTAAACCCTTTTGTTGCTAATACCTTCAGATTACCTTGCTGCAGAAAGAGCACACAGCTAATAAAGGCTTTGAATCCCTCTTGACCCCTGAGATGGAGAATACATAAACAAAAACTGGGAAAACAGAAGCACGATTATCGTGCACTCTGGTTCCTCTGTGCTGATACAGCAGAGTACAGCGGATCCTAATTGTACATCCTCTAGCATGCAGAAATCTCATTAGAAAGGAATTAAAGGATACTGCACCTATGTCTGGGACTTCTGGAACTGCAGCATCTCTGTTAAGGTGGCTGGGTGTCCAAAAATGCCAAGCACACCCTTTGTGCCCACACCAGCTTTGCAGCATAGACATGGGCAGTCCGTGTCTTCTCGAAAATATGAGTATTAAGTCGAACATGTCCTAAATGAACTCAGTTTACTCTGTGTATTCCAGTGCTTTCCAGAAGTTACATAGCTCAATAACATATGTTTCATGTGGAGGCATGGCAGCCTTGGACTTGTTATTCTGACACAGTTACAGGTAGCTATAGGGTTTTTTCGAGGTACACCAAAGACCACCATCGTCCTTTGGGGAAAGTGACCTGAACTACTACTGCCAATGCAATGAAAGGCTCAAAGTGATCTGAATGATCACTGATCAGACCTGAAATCCTGGAAGAGTAATACAGAACACAAAACCAATGAAATTTAAATCATCTTTATTATTTAAATGGTTTTACTTTCTGTAACAATCTTGTTCATTTGTTTCTCTAGCTCCTGAAGCATGTCATCGGGGTTTTTTAATTAAAAAAAAAATCCTCAGCACTACAATAGAAATTTAAGATTACAAAAATACAACTTTTAATCATTGAAACTAAACACAAAGTATTCAACTTATTGTATTTCAAATCCTCAGAAGTTGTTTACAAAGAGCTTTTGAACATGGAGAATCAACAGATAATTCATACATAAATTATATATGACTGAGACCAAAAAAAATCCACAGAAATGGCCGTGGTCCCAAGGTTCTTACTAGCATTTCCCTGTTCTATATGTAAAAGAAGAAAAGATCATTTATCTGACAATTAAAATAGTATTTTTACTGTATGGAGATATACCCGACCATAAAAATATTGCAAATTAAAGAAATCCATTCCTCATTTTCAATATGAAACAAAAATTACAGAAATCACTTAAGGAAAAGTTAAATTGCAAACATAAATCTTGAAAAACACATAACTGGCATTATTGACTGCAGGTGCTGTTCAGTTCATATCGATTTGTATCATACTGAAGACCATGACATCATTTTTTTCTTCTCTAGCTTCCAGTTTTTCCCCACTATGCGCCTCTATTTTTTCAAGTTGAATACACGTTTCAACCCTGCTCCCATTAATCCAGATGCAATTTTCATTGTTACAGTTTTTTCCATCAGAAACGCTTTAGCTGGTTGTTAAACGGCTATTAATTTTAGTGTGTCAGAGGCGGGGAGGGGGGCAGCTCACCACTGGCCGTCTGGCAGCAAACCCCTGACCCCTGCTGAAAAGCACCGCGTGCTCTTAGCTTGGACCCAGTGTTCCGCACCCCCCAAACCCAGACTTTTACGCTGGAAGCAAAAGTCTCTAGCTATAAGAAGAGGCTATTTCTGAGGTTACCTAGACTACAAGAGCACTCTGAAATCACTGAACAACACACACAAATGAGCCAGTCATACAGCTCAGCAGTGGCTGAACATCTTTGGCATAGCATCTTGAGGTGTACGGGATTACTTTAATTAAAATATGGATTTAAAATGAAAAAAAGTACTAGCTAATTGGCTTTGACTAGGTGCAAGTCATGCTTATTAGCAAAACTGACCTTAACCAAAATCAATTAGAGCACCCGCAGAACAGTGGACACCCAAGCCTGCACGACTGACTACTGACGAACACACAGATGCAAAAAGGTTTACTTTAACAACGGATTTAATTGTTATGGTCAAAAGCTGTTCTTCATAACATAGCTAATCA
This sequence comes from Haliaeetus leucocephalus, assembly GCF_000737465.1. Taxonomy (NCBI): domain Eukaryota; kingdom Metazoa; phylum Chordata; class Aves; order Accipitriformes; family Accipitridae; genus Haliaeetus; species Haliaeetus leucocephalus. Next base: position 13,633,362 of record NW_010973368.1, on the reverse strand, counting down.
ATGTACTACAGCTGAGATGTTCAGATGTGGTTGCTTAAGCTGGGCATCTAAATCTTTATGCTGTATCTACACTGCACAGATTTGTTAGCATTACTACCTGACAATCTCCTGTTCTCCTTTCTATAGCATCAAATATATCATTCAAAGGGGCATTTCATTTATCTTTCTGCTGGCACATGAAATGGCTTCAGGGCCTCCAAGGCACAAACCATCTCACAGACATCTTAAAAAGGAGGGGAGATGGTGAATATGAAAGCTGCAGTTTATTTGTATAGTTTTGTATACACAATGCTTCTAGAAAGTAGGGTTCCTCGTATTCAGGTGTCAATACAGTTATCCAGATGTGCAAACTCTCACCCACTGAACATTTTAGCAAATGCACCAAAACACTACTTCAAAGACACTGTTAACTATTGCATTACCTGGCCTTACACTTTCACCTTGTGCACTTTAGAGGAGGCCAGGTTCTAAGCCACCATAATACACTATAGTATCACTGAGGTGGAAAGTGTTAATGTAACTTGCACACACCTTCTGTCTCTGTGCATGCGTCAGAGGGGCTCTAAGGTACAGATCATCTGTGGTGTCTCACAAGACATCTAGCAAAGCCAACTTGGGTCCACAATGAGTGGTGCAAAGGTGTGGTAAGAATAATACACAAAAGCAACTTAGAGGAACATAAATAATCTACAGTACCCTCTAGAAACTAAATTAACTTGAGAGGTAACCATTGCTTTTATGCCATCAAGCATCTCAGTTTAGGCATTACCTATTTCCATATAGAGTATTAATATACCTGGTATTCATCAGGTAAAATGCAATCTCCATTGTAGGTCACAAGGATGTTAATGAGAGTGATAGCAGAGCATCTTTAAAAGCAGTTATGAGCAGGGAGTGCAGGTCAGTAATTCTCTTCTGTTCTCACATATCCCTTATTGAAAGTCATCTCAATAGACCACACCACTAGAGATGCCACAGAGATGATTCAAAGAAAAGACAAAAAGATATAGCAGGGAAAAGAAAGCAATACCTAAATTAGAGGAGTGACACTCTGGGGGTTAAATGCCACTGTGGTGACAGGAATGGAAAGGGTTGCCCGGTTCAGAAAGAAAGGTACAAAACGCCTGTGACAGGGGACTAACAGAGGTAAGCGTAGCATCCGCTGTACACAGTGACCTAACAACTGGATTCATTTCCTTCAGTAGAAAAGGAGCCCAAGAAATCCTCTCCTGCAGCTCATAAAAGGTTAATTACACCAATACGCCCCGGAGGACTCCCCCATGTTCCCCGTGAAACAGGTGCTGTGCAGACCCAGTGAGCCCCATGCCCCTGCTGGGAGAGACACCCAGGAGCCCCGACTGCCTCCCGCCTTCCCTGCACCACCCAAAGGGCTTCCTGGCAGACAGCTCCAAGGCAGTCCACCCTTTCTTCCCGAAGCGCACTGGGCCACAGGAAGGATCGTGTGTAACTGCACCCCAGTCTTCTTGCAGCTTGTCCCTATCCCCATGCTGCTGAATGGCGTCCAGAGAGGGACGGGGGGGCGAAACGCGGTGAAGGCTTCTACCTCTTCTGCCTCAGGGACAGAAGATCTGCACCCATGTCGGCGAGGGCGAACCTCGCTCCACAGGTAGCTTTCCCTGCTGCGGGGTTTTAACATACATACTTGTCTTCCTTAAAAAGATGTTGCCCGAGGAAGTCAGCCCAAGTTCACCAAAATAACACTGAAAAAAATTACTCTTTGTCACTTGTTGTGACAAAGGAAAATAATAAACCAACCCCAGAGGATCAGGAAGAAAAGCACGTAATTCACTGTAAATTGTTGCATTAGTAACCTTAGTAAGTATAAGACATATTTGTACAGGGAACTTTTCTGAAAGGACTAAAGCACCCATCTTTGCGACTCTTCCAATGCACAGAATTAGGGTAGAAGATATGTGGAATATGGGACAGCAAGAATAAGGGAGAGCACAGAAGGGGAAAGGGCAGCACTAGTCCCAGCTTCAGCACACACCACCTGCTGCTGTGCTGCACCTCTGCTTCTGGGCAACAGGGGCATCCCACTTCAGCCCAGTGCTTAGGGAACAAAAGATGGACACAGGGAGCTCACTGATTGTGCTGAGGACCATAGGAAAATGATTTGACACATACAAAATTTCCTTTGAATACTCCAGTTCCCAGGAAGACCTCAAATGGGTAGAAATGATGCCTTCCTCCTCCCCATTGTGGTTTTCCTTAAAAAAAAATTCTTCTTAGAAATACCTCCAAATGGAAGAGATTCTTGGACAGCCCAGTGCCACCTTCAGAAAGGCAGAGCCTGACCCCCCCTCAGAAGCAGACTTTAGGAAGGGAACACGACAAAACAGCCATTGCATTAATGAAACAGAACAATGCAGCAAGGGTCAGACTTGGTTTCCAGCAACCACCTCCAGCTGAAGTCGGTGCTCAGGCAGCAACAGTGTGGAAGGGCCTCCCTGGCCCTTACTCCACCTCTAAGCAGTGGGTGACATTTTCTGGCAAAAGCTCAGACACGGATCCAAATCATTCTTGAAAAAACCCAATTACGTACATACAGTTAGGTATCTGCAGGAATAGAAGAAATTATCCTGGAAAATATGAAATGGATGTTCAGTAAGCGTGACTTTTTTCTGAAGCATAGCACTGTTTGACTGTTTAAAAACCTAATTCGCCGGGATTCACCAAGATGATTTTTGCCTTTGGGTGGCTTATAGCCATTCCATACTTCTCAGTACATTAAGCATCAGCACCCTGAACACCGATACCCGCGATCATGCCTCGAGCTGAGATCCAGAACTTGGCTGCAATTTAAACAATTTGCTCATGCAAACAGAAGAGTATTTCTACCTACGCCAAGCCAGATTCCGTGTGCAAAGGCACACTTACAGAAACACAGCCGCACGTACACACGCGGTACGGAAGGGAGGAGAAGACCCGAAAAAGCACATCTCCGACTCCTCTTCACAGCCCGCCTTCGCGGGAAGGGGAG
>NW_010973368.1:13629931-13630166 GCF_000737465.1 Haliaeetus leucocephalus | reverse complement strand
CCCCCGGCTTTCCTCTTCGGGCCGCCCCCGCCCCCCCCCCGGGCCGCGGCGCCGCCCGGGTCTGCCGCCGCAACTTCGGAGCGGGGAGGACGCGAGCGGAAAACCAGAAGAGGGGCCGCGCGCCCCGCCGCCGCCGCCGCCCCGTCCCGTCCCGTCGGCGCGCCCTACCTGCGCGGCCATGAAGGAGAGGTCCATGGTGCTGCCGCTGGAGCTGCCGGCGGAGCTGGCGGAGGTG
>NW_010973368.1:13608207-13629409 GCF_000737465.1 Haliaeetus leucocephalus | reverse complement strand
GCTTGGTAGCCCACTGGCAGTAGGCAAGCCTGGATGCTCAGGCAGAAGGAGGTCGCGGTCGCGGCGGCGGGAGGGGAGGCCCCAGACCCGGTCGTGCAGGTCGGGAGCCGGCGATGGGCGAGGGCTGAAGAGCAAAGGGATAAATAATTAACATCCTAAGGAGCAGGTGTAGCTCAGCTTCCGCTGCGTGTGCAGGTCCTCTGCATCAGACAAACCCTCCGAGATACGTACCTGGCGGCCACGCACCTGCTTTTCTTGCCCAGCTTGGAAATCCGTCGGCCTTTTTTTGAGATACTCGACCAGCTCCTTCTCTCACCGCAGCTGAAGAGACCTTCCGACAGCTTATTCTTATGCCTGTTTGTGGCTTAGCTGTTGCAACTTTATTTTCAACTTCTCCCTCCTCCTTGTCCCCAGAATTTACTGTTCAGCAACTCACCATAAACATATTTTGCTCCTTTTCTTATTCTTTCCCCTGTATCTCATAGATGCTGTTATCACTTCGCATGAAAATTCAGTGAATTTTTTTATTGGGTGGCTCTGAAAAACCTTTGACACTAACTAAAAAAGTAGGATAATAAAAATCTAAGTTCTTATGTGTCAAATGTTTGGGGTTTTTCTGTGATTTTTATCACCCTTCTGCCATGTACCTGTTCGTTTCTTCTCCAAGGCTGAGCTATTTGGCCATGTTTTTACTACTTCAGCCTGTTACAGGGGCCTGAACCAGGGATAGTGGAAACACGAGTGTGTGCCAGTAGCAGAAGTACCTGGAGAATCAGCTTTGCTCTGGGATTTTAAAATCTGGAAGAAAAAATAGTAGGTACTTCATCCTGTGTACTGTGAACTGTATGCCTTTTTGTCAGTGTAATGTTGCCCTGTTGCAGCAGGTGGTGGTCAAAAGAAGATCAGCTGGTTTAAATCAGTCCTTTACTTGAGTGTGCCTGCCAAAAATGCTTTTATGTCGAGAGACCCATTAAGTAAAACGAGTAAAATCCAAAAGAGGTGGTGTCATTTTAGGATTTTTAAATTCAGTTGTGTAAATAATGGAATTGTCTCTTCGTGGACTCCCTCCAAAGTTTTGAAAGGGTATTGATGTATGTGTCAGAAGCCATAAAGTAACTTCAAAGCAGTGTTCATCTTTTAGCATCCAGATAAATTTTACATGCACTGGGTAGACATCTCTACAGGGTGAATGTAGCCTGTTCAGTCGCTGCATCTGCAGCAACAGCTATAGTAAATATCATTTCATGAGAAAACCAAAATAATTAAGGCTTTGAAACCACAGTTACTTCCATACTTGTTTAATTCTATGGAGCATGAGAATTGTAGAGAAACAGCTGGAAAGGACCTCAGGAAATAATCTACTCCATGCATCTGCTTAAAATACAACCGGTTACTCCTATGATCCTCCAAACAGGGGTTTTAACCTTTACCCAAACTCGTCTTGAAAGTGCCCAACGAGGAAACTTTCATTCCCTACCAGGCAATGCATAGCTTTATTCCACCAGCCATTCCGAAGGCTGTGTCCACAAGGGACATGGAGAAGAGATTATTTTCCTTGGGGCAACCACTTGCCTTCTGAGAACTGCTCTTGGATACTGTGCTTGTCTTTTTCCAGTCTTATGGTATCTTGTCCATCCCTGGAAAGCGCTCAAGGAGGATTGCTAATGGTAACAAGATTGTTCAGTCAGGTTTCCAAGTATTTTACTGTGATGTTCAACAAGTTCAGCCAACTCACAGTCTCCAAGTGGTTTCTGGCAGAGATCTTATTTCTCCCAGCTAACAATACAAGACACTTGCTCATAAATGACCTTTTAGCGAGCAATGGCGCATCGTCACTTTGGCTTTTTTGGCATCAAATTTTATTAATTTTGCCTTTCCACTGAGAAATAGGTCGGCATTTTTATTGGTCTATTCACATACTTCTGGAGATTTTTCTTTTTATTCCTGGTATCTCAAAAATTGATTTCCTCCTATTTGTCCCATGTAGTTGCTCACTTCAAGAATACCCTGCAGACCAGTTATTGGGGAAAAAATAAATGTGAACTGCTCAAGTTTCAAATTCTTTATTTCCACACTGACTTCTGGAACAACTCTTTCTCTGTAAAAAATTGGATTTAGCAGAACCATTGTTCAACACAGGGGACAGTGAACTCAGCTACTTTCAGCTCCTATGACACAAAAATACATAGCTTCATTCCATCTTTGTTTAGGAAGTTCAGGTAACGTGGAAAATTGCTGACTGTTGTCTATGTATATAAATTCCTACTTGTCTAGAGAAAGAGGTGTTCGTTACATACAGTGCCAGTGCAAAGTAGTACCCATCATTATACTTTGATGATGCTATACATTTTGCAGTAGCAAATAGAATGTGATTATATTTGTTAAGCACTCTGGAAGTTTGATTTAAAGGGTAGACAGCAGACGAATAATGAATGAAACAACTACTGCATATGCTAGCTGTCCCGCTTGTGTGATCTAACCATGAGCATCCATAGAGTCCAACACTGGATTCCTTTAGATGCCACTAACCATTATTTCCTATTCTTGACCTCAGCTGGGAATTTGGCTAAGTTATCTTGGGGGATAGTGCCAGTCAAAACTAGTCTTTATAGAAATACTTGTAGAGAAATTGCCCCTTTACCTGGTAGAGCTTTGTAACCTGCTTCCCTACTTGGAGGAGTGTTAGGTCCATTGGAACAGCATTTCTGTTTGCAAAAGCCATCCAAACCATTATCAAATTTTGTTCCGGAAAGACTTTTTTAATCACCAAAATTATTAATCACCCCAAATTATTTGTGTTCCAAGCTTTTATTACAATACTACAAAATACAAAGCTTTGCTTCTGCCTCTTCCCCCAAAATACATTTTGGATGTAAATTGCTTTATAATAACTCTGTAAGTTCTTATGTAAAGCAAGTATTTTAGACCTGCTTCTGTCTTCCAGTAATGGTGATGCAGTTTGAGTTGAGATCTACTAGCTGTCTTGCCAGCCTTATGGTACGGCTTTCTTGTCAAAATATCTAGACCACTTAAAAAGACTACGTCATAATTTGCTGTTGCTATGGACAGATATTTTAGCACCCAGTTAAAACTGCAAACCTGGTTGTATAACATTCTTAAAACCAAGCTATGATAGCCTAAGATACTCTTTAATTAGCTTTAAAGCTGTTTGCTAAGAAGAGCACATTTTTCAGTACAGTGGAACATAACTCAATTAGAGAATAGTTTTTGGTTTGTCAGTTTTCCTGGGGCGTAGTAGGAAATCCTTTGTTGCATTGCATATGTGCATAAGCTCTGCCTTTGCTTCACAAAACAGATCTAACAAAACATGACAATTGAGTCTTGCTGCCGAAAAGGATTTTAAATGGGCTTGTATCTGTACAGCCCTATTTACCGTATGTTGTATTTAGATACCTTAGGCAGTACAGTACCAATTTTTAGCTTTGCGTCCCTGATATCACATTTAAATCTTACATTTATGCAAAGGGGGACTAACTTCCCACTTTGGGGAGAGATGGTAATGTTGGCTTCTTGCTGCATTTTAACGTACTTAAATGCTATACCCTTTGAGCCCCAATTTTAACCTACTGCTGCCTCATTGCAGCAGGTTGCAGTCACACAGGACAATTAGTTCCCTTAATGAAGAATCAGCCACAGTGACATGTAGTATGCTGTCTGGAGACAAAGTGTGTATCTCTGACGGACCTCTGCTCTTAAGTGGCTCATAAATGAGGCCAAGGATGCTGAATTTTTCAGGTGAAGTCTGGCTGGACTGAATTACTGAAAGGGAATTAATTCAGAAGCATTTGACTTCTTTCTGTTCGTTCATTTGTTCAGGAACTGAATGTTGATTTTGTTTGCACTTTGTCTTTCAACAAAAAATGTTGATATCTACAACTTAACACAGTGCAGCCCTTAAATTTCAAGCAGCCAATTTCCCTGAGTGGAATCCAAATGCCCCAACTTGCTTCTGAGGTCTCCTGGGCAGTACTGGGACAGTTAGTCAGGGAGTCACTGTCAAACTGGGAATGGAGATGGTTTGAACTGGCTATTAATAAACAGCAGGCACAGATATGTGCTTAAACAAATACTCCTTTCCAAAGCACAGCTGGCTTGAGTCCATGTTACGGACTGATGCTTCCTCTGGCTCCAGATCCAGTACCTCCTCCTGAGAGAGGATAGCCACAACTTTCCTTTCATGAAGATAATGGGCAAGTACTGTTCGTCTTTGTAATATGTTGGAAGGGGCCCACTCTTTACAATAATAAGATAAAGGATAAACACAGAAGAGGGAAACTTTGGTTCAGTGACCTGCCAAGCCAGGGGTGAACCAAGGAGGTCCTGGTTCCCTGGAGGCAGAATCATAGAATCATAGAATGATTTGGGTTGGAAGGGACCTTAAAGATCATCTAGTTCCACCCCCCCTGCCATGGGCAGGGACACCTTCTACTAGACCAGGTTGCTCAAAGCCCCATCCAGCCTGGCCTTGAACACTGCCAGGGATGGGGCATCCACAGCTTCTCTGGGCAACTTGTTCCAGAGTCTCTCCACCCTCACAGTGAAGAACTTCTTCCTTACATCTAATCTAAATCTACCCTCTTTCAGTTTAAAGCCATTACCCCTTGTCCTATCACTACATGCCCTTGCAAGAAGTCCCTCTCCGGCTTTCCTGTAGGCCCCTTTTAAGTACTGGAAGGCCACTATAAGGTCTTCCCGGAGCCTTCTCTTCTCCAGGCTGGACAACCCCAACTCTCTCAGCCTGTCCTCACAGGGGAGGTGCTCCAGCCCCCTGATCATCTTCCGTGGCCCTCCTCTGGACTCCCTCCAACATGTCCATGTCTTTCTTCTGTTGGGGGCCCCAGAGCTGAACACAGCACTCCAGGTGGGGTCTCACCAGAGCAGAGGGGCAGAATCACCTCCCTTGACCGGCTGGTTATACTTCTTTTGATGCAGCCCAGAATACGACTGGCTTTCTGGGCTGCAAACACACATTGCCAGGTCATGTTGAGCTTCTTGTCAACAGCTATATCTTCTATAAAAGACCGGGACTGGGAAGAAGACCTGCTCCTCAAACTGCATTGAAGGCAGATGTCTCTGCAGAAGGACATGTAAGTCACTATGTAAGGAAGAAAGAACGAGGAGGACTCTGCCTGTAGCCCAGTGTTTCAGGCACTCCTGTGCAAGGAGAGCAGTCTGGAGCCCACAACCCATTGGCAGGAGAGTTGGCCTTTATGTTAGGTGGTCTTGGGATAAGAAGCACAGAAATGACTGCAGAAGGCTCAGACACTGCAATACTGGCTGTCTAGTCAGATATCCATACCTAATGCACTGTAAATTCATATTTTCTCTTCCTTTACAATAGTAAATGAGATTACAATAACAAACTTTCATTTTTACACTGTAATCTTTGTAAACTGCTGCATCAACATATTTTTGTCATTCAGAACCGGTCAGAATAAGGCTGATTTTTTTTTTTTTTCTTTTTTTTTCTCCACAGTGGAATGTGTCTGGCTGTATCAGCAATGGAAGCCTGGAGGTCAGATCTAGACCTAGAACTCTCTACTGCTTGACAAACAAAAAACATCTTTGTAAGTCAAGGCTGCAGCATCTCCACTGACCTTTCAATGTATCCCAGTAATCACAAGGGGGAGCAACATTGCCCAATAAATTTGGTGTGGATTACATCCCTTCTTGTCCCTCTAAACTTCCAATATCAGCAACTGTTACATACTGAAGGGCTTACTCATACATAACAAGATAAAATGAGTTAGTGCCAAGTAATTTAAAGGAAAATTAAGTTTGTAACTTTCTATGTGACTTCTGAATTCCCACAGTTGCTTACACAAGAATAATAATAGTCAGATGTTGCCCTCAAATTACCTGTGGGCAAAATATTCCTCCCAAAAGTTTTAGATTTAAAACTCTCCTGAAAACAGTATCATTAGCACACAGATGAGCTGTAATAGTGCTCAAATTCTTAATGTTTCAGGCCTTGAGCTTCATGTAGAATTTAATTCTAATGGGCAAGAATGCTTCTGAAGTTCAAGAAGCTTCTCCTTGTACTGCTGGCACTGCAGCTTTACAAGCAAACAATCCAAATTGCTTTGACACAGGGGACAAATGCAGAAGTACCTGACCGTAGAGACAAGAAAAAACATTGCCTTCTACTTCACTCCTAGTCCCCACCAAGGGAAGGAAAGGCACTCAGCCGTGTAGGAGTCAGCGCTTTCCAGGGAGTCCCAGTCAGCTCTTTGGCCGTAAGTCTTAAAGAAATTGACATTTTTTGTCTCATTTATGTGAGCTGAAAATGCAACTGAAGTGGCAGCAAAGGCAGACTGAGAAATCTGGCTCCTCAAACTAGCTTAATGTGCCTGTACGCAGCCCCTGAGCCCACCAGTGACTCTTCTCATAGGGAGGATGGGGCTGCTGCCTGTGTTCACAGCCTGGTCTGCACTGGGCGATGCCAGCCTAGAAAGAAGCTGGGAGAGAAGAGCTGACAGCGAGGTGGAAGAAGTAGGAAAGTAATCAGGAGGCAATTACCTCCCCTCAGTGGAGATATGCATATATCATAGGCATCAAAACATTTCTTGCAGCCCTGGCGCTGACCCCTTATCACTGTTATGGGTAGATTAGAATAAGGGATACATAATGTAGCCTCTCTTCCTAATTACAGTCCTCTAAGTATTTTGCTACAGAACCGTTTGTCTTAGAGATTGCCTGTTCAGGTAATGGCTCAAGATCAGTTTATTTCATGTTAGAGAACAGAGAGGTTCATGATGGATCTGGCACTTGGCACTAATTTAAAAGGCACTAATTTGAAAGGAAGGCGAAAACAGAAAATGCTGCATACTCGTACATTATTAAAAACTCAAGAGGAGAATTGTCTTGGCTTTTGGAAACATTTATTCCCACCCCAAATTTGCATTAGTTGATACAAAGGAATGAGTAAAAGATCACAGCTGGTAAAGGCTAGAATTCCCAGTTCATAGGGGATTTTGCTTGCAGTAGCCTCCTTTAGCCCTAAAGGAAAAGCTGTCTCCACCAGTTCTATCACCAAGAGTTAAATGTCTATGAAAAAGCTTCTAACAGTCTAAAACATTTCTAACGGAAATAAACACTACTTTCTTATTCCATCCAGACAGACTTTTCACCTGTCCTTAGATCAGCCAATCTGTTCGAGGCGAGCAATGAGCTCTGCAGTGTGTCTCCTGTCACAGCACATTTGATTTATTGACATTGACACACTCTGTACACACTTTGAAACAATATAATCAGCCATCACAATGTGAATTCTTTTCTGAGTGTGGAATGTCAGCATACATTTACGAACCATAATCCATGACATAATTACCAAGATACGAATTAAAAGTATTGGAAAGGGGGCATATGCCCTTGAAAAGGAGAATTTTATGGTCCCAGCCGGAGTTCTCAAGGGAATTAGTTTGCAAAAGGGATGCCCTTGTGAAACTATTAACATGTGTAGACTCTCATTTCACAAGATAATCAAACATCCAGAAGAAAACAGCACTGTACAGGACCTTGAGAAATTATCTACATCAGTCCTCTGCCTTGAATGGGGATCAATCATTATTTACCAGCCCTGGTGGACCAGTTCTTTCTCCTTGCTAAAGAGGACTTCAGCTTCAAGCATACCTTCCAGAAGAGCTGGGCTGCCACTCAAACCCCTGGTATGCCACCTTCCCTGGAAAATGGAAAACACAAATAGGCAACTTCAATCATAAATGCCACAGCTGCTGTTAATGCTATATTTTCTCCAAATACTATGGTATATATGTACTGTCCCTACTACATTGTTCCCAATACCCATGAGTCCTGCCTGTGAAGAGCTGGCTCTGCTGGGGCACATCACAGGGTCTCGAAGAGCAGGAGAGCATATTACATTCTCATTTTCCTGATACACACTTGAAAGAGCCAGGATTCTTTGATCCAGTTTCATTCTTCATCTTATTTCTCATATTCGAGGAAAAGAAACTAGATATGTAATCAGGTGGCCCAGTAGCTCTCTAAATGGGACAGAAAGGGCAGAGAAGAAAAGGTAGGGGAGTTATCTAAGTGAGGCAGAGGGTTCATAAAATAAGCCCTATTTATAAAAGCACAACACACATGTTAATTGAGCATTCCTTCAACATGCTTTACAAATACTGTTAGGCTACAACAGAAGAACAAACCAGAACACGGAGGCTGCAAGTGTATCTGCAACATAGGTGCTGACACTCCCCACAAGCCCAACCAAAACCAGAAGCTTTGGTGGGCACTCAATGGTCAAGGCTCACCAGCTTGAGCATCTCAAGAACAAGTCTGCAAAGGTGCCAGTGCAGAATGGCCATGCCAGCACAGTCCTGTCTTGTGTGTGGTACGGTATGGTTGTATCAGGTTGGTCCTGGCTTGAAGATCTCCATACCACTGTGTAACGCAGACACGTTCTGAAATACCAACCGAAGGCCAAGTTGTAAGCTCATAGCAGAACCCAGATCTCAGGAATTCTTTATCTTAGTATTGAGTCCAAGTTACTTCCCCACTGTACAAAATAATAGGGAATGGGATTATGTCATTCTGTCTAGAATATTTTAGAGGCAAACAACAAATAACAAATGGTAATATCCCATGGGCAGACGCAAAAATGTTGAGATAGCGCTTGCTTGCAAGAAGAAGAAAAAAAAGCAGGAGCTGTGCCATGGTGGGGGTCTGCCACAAATGGGCTACAGAAGAAGGTGGTAACTGAAGCATTTTTGAACAACTAGTAGAACTAATTAATAGGAGAGTAAATATTGGTAATGGGAGAAGGGAGTGGATTTTCACTATTAAGATATAAACTGGGAAAACATTGCAGGAAGTTATGGACCATGTTAAATAAAACTTTCTATTTCTGAAGCCTTTCTCAGAGCATTTGTTTTAGACTTGGGTCTGGCTGGTGGGGGAGAACTGATAGAATTAAATACAATTTGGGTGAAAGCTGTAGTTGAATGGAACTGCAGAGATTGTGTCATAGTAATTGGTATGTCCTGATATGTAACCAAGTCTTCTAAGGGGTGTAAGCTTTCAAGTGTTGAAGTGCTAGAGTGAACATTTGGAGTGTAGATAGGGTATATTGTCATATACTGACCTGCCCTGTCACTGGCTTGAAGGGATAGTGTTCAATCGTCTAAGGAACAAAAGAAGTGAAAATGCTGAATGAAGACCATAAACATCAGAAAAGCAGACTTCACCAAATTCAGGAGTCTGTAGGAGGGCTCTGCAGGGAAGGTAATCGGGAGCATAAGGGAGCACAATTTCACCATGCTAATGCACAATAAAAAGCTACCCTAGTGAGAAAAAGAGATAGAAGCTGTAGTAAAGAGTCATCGTAATTGCATCAGGAAACGAAATTAAAAAAATTACCAAATTAAGTGTGAACACAGAAGTATAACAGAAGTACAGAAGGAACAAAATCAGAAATGATAAATCACAAAATGTGATACATAGCAAAAGAAAGTACATTAAATGACAGGATAACGCAAGTATAGCAAATGATTCAGAGGTAGTGTGGAAGCCACTGGGGAGCTGGGAGAAATAAGGGTGGTGGCAGGAAGGCTTAATTCAGAAGAGCTGTAGCAGTCCTGGAGGTCACAGGAGACCAGTAACAATGAAAATCTTTGTGGAAAATTGAGGAAAATTGTTTAGTCCAGAAAAGGGAATATGAAAATAAAACTTGAGAACAATCAAGCAGTATATAAACAATTAAAGAGAGCAATCGATGTAATCTGAAACAAAGAAATATAAGTTCCAGTTAGGATCAACTTTCTAACTGCCAAGGACAAGATACCCAAAGAGGATGTAGGGTTTTTTTTTGGAAGGGTTTTGTCAGTGGGTTGGACAAGCATTTGTCAGGGGTGGTCTATGTAAATTCAATCCTCATTTCAAAGGGTTAGGTTGTAAGACCCCTTGCAGCCATGGTTATCCTGTTAGCTGTGGTAGGGTGGAATTCAGCCTCTGGCCCTGAATTAGGAAAAAACCCATTTGATGGATTTGGGGTGGGAAATATTAGCTGGCGATGAGCCCTGCCTAATTTGATGCTTGTTTCTACTGCTTTTACTTGAGGCATACTCTCTCCACCTCCCTTCCTTGGGGAAATCCTGGAGTCAGTGCCAAAGCAGACTCATGTCAGGACTGCAAATGACTGTCATGGAGTCAGGACTCAGAAGTGAGCAGCAAAGAGCTTCACACTTGGTGATTGCCTTCTGTCAGCTTTGTTTTGACAAGGCTTGGGGTGAGGGAATAGGAAAAAGCTCCCTATTCATTTTATACAGAGCAATCCTTTTTTCTCCCTTTCCCTGGAAGAGTGAGCTTATGAAATACTCAAATTGAATTTCAGTGTTTCTGTCACCGGGTGGTTTTCTAATACAGTATAAGCTAGTCCATAATATTCAGAACTGAGCTTAATTTGGGTCATCATCAGCCCTTTAATTTTGCTTACCAGTGAGGCAAAGCTAATGAAGATGTCTTTCTGAGCAATGTGGTGCGTGTTTACTGTGTCAGCACTTGTGAAATTGAGTTTTCCTCTTTAAAAGATGCAGGGAATTTTTAAATGCAGGGAGTTAACATAATGAATGAAGCGTGGAAATTACCATATTGCACTTTTCCTTTGACCCATTGAAACGTTCATATTGCATTTCAAACATTCTGGAATGATACCTTACAATCAAAGGGTATCATGAAAAGATTCATCTTGCCTCTGATCTCTGTTTGAATATTGCTGAAGTGAAGCTGATAAAGAAACTTCAAAAGGAGTGTAAATTATTTACAGGTTCTGGGGCTTTCACATTAGAAAATACAATTGGGAAAAAATAATGAGATTTCAGTTCTCCAAACACTGAAAGACGAAAGTGCTACATCAAAGTCTCAGCTCTTTTATCTTTAGATAGTATAATACAAACAAGAATTAAAAATATGGGGAAAAGAAGACATCTAGGGGACCAAATTAATTCCTGATGTCTTCCATAAACTGTCCGCAAATAATTTGCCTTTTAAATATTGTGATGTATTATTTTCATCTCTGCAGCATCTGCATAGGTTTTTTCTTCTACATATCTTGAAACATTTCACAAAGACATTGACACCAGAAACAGGTCTGCCACTGAAGCATCCTATGCAGTTGCTTTTGATACCTTTAGACTAAAGAAGACAGGATCATTTCACTAACCACTTTAGGGCAATACCCAGTATCATGTTACGTGTATCACACTCCTTTGAGAGATTATTCCACAAGCTAATAGTTTCCAAGAAGCTTTTCCTGACTTTCAACCTTTCAACATACATAAGGATGGTTTTTTCTACACATTATTTATCTATTTTTTCCACAACTTCTCATAGTCTGCACCCTTCCAGAATGTAAGGCAGCCCCATATGCCTTTGATAAAACAGAAAACTTTGGAGCTCTCTGAGAAGAGTCTAGGGGCCCCAGTCTGGTCCTCACCAGGGAGGTTCCCACATCACAGAGAACATCAGTGTATCTGGCACTGACTGGCAAATGAAGTAGAAAGGTCCAACTCTGACTAACCTGCCTGAAAAACATCTGCAGTGCTGATGTAGAAATGGTCAGCTGGTACAGATAGAGACAAGTCAGTATGTTCTTCCCATCTGGAGGCAAAATCTCCCTGATTTAGGAGCAGTGATTGTTCTGGGTTGCATGGCAGGTCTTTTCAGATACTGTGCCTTTCCTAACTTGTCATGATTAAGGTGCTGATCAGCCTCCCTACCTCAGACATACCTACATAAAGGAAAATAACCACAAGGAACCTCAGTGCAGAGGCTTCCATGGGCCAAACGGAAGGTGCTTGACAGCAGTGAGAGGCAGGAAGAGGAACATTCTCTGTCACTTCCAGTGCTGCATCTGTGGAAAGGGTGTCATGGTCTAAGCATTGTAAGGGTTTACAATAAGAAATGGTTGCAACTTTTTTTTCTGTTTAAAAATGAAAATAAACAGAAAAAGTTACTATCTTGTGCAAATAGAACTGTGGCAAATGCCTCAGTTTATCGGAGAACCAATTATTATTCGTGACACATCAATACCTCCCACTGCATTTTATGAGTGAGACACTTCAGTGCTATTATGTGTAAATAATACAAAATAACCTGCTTACAAAAGCAGACACCAATTTTTTCCTTCCTCACACTTGCCAATGCTTATCACGCCCAACTTCATTCACTTTAATTAAAAGACCATGAATGCATTAAAGGGAAATGATAGAGAAGTGCAGGATCCCATGATGGAATCTACAATGGGTATAAGCAAAGCAAATAGTCTCTTCCTTGTTGAAAAAGAAAGCTACTGATATGATCAGCAAGGATTACACTTGGTTTGCTGCCCCAGTATTTTAGATCACAAAGCATATTGCTCCCTGAATGGCAAAGCTGACCCTAGGGCTAAAGACAGTGAAAAATGAATGGAAGAAATTGGTTTGTTGGTGGATTCCCTTTCCTCGATTCTCTCAGATGTGAAGTAATGAATGCTGAACAGCTAGCAAAACAAATAATACATTCCTGGAGTGGAGCAACAAGAATCCTCCTTAACACAGGACAGAATGCACAGCGGTAAATCTGGAAAAGTCACATCTTTCTAAAGTCACTGGCCAGAGAAACTGAGCAAAGTCACACCTTTCTGGTTGCTGCCAGCTGCAGAATCCCAGAAACATATCTTGTGGGGAACAGAAATTGTACCTGTGGCTGCACATATATGGAGTTAATACAGAGACACAGAAAATAAGACTAAGTAGGACCTGAAGAGACCATCCAGTCAATTTTTCCCACACTGGGCCAGAATCCAGACTTTTCCTGAGATGGGTCCTAAAAACACCCAGTGATGACATCATGTGGTATAGATCTGCAAACTCCCTAGGCAACCTATTTCAGTATTAACTGCTTTAATTGTTAGAAAGCTTTTCCTAATATCTAACTTTAAGTTTTCCTTTTTGCTATTTAAACGGATTACTTTGCTCTCATCCTTGGTATGGAGGACACGTTATTGCCTTCTTTTTTATAGCAAACATTCAGAGATGTAAAGACTGCTATCATTTCTCCATCCTTTCTCCTCTTTCCCATAGCTAAACAACCACAAATGTTTCAGCCTTTCTACACAGCTCACACTCTCTAGACCTCATGAGCTTTTCTTGACCTCTTTTCATTTTCCTCTCTACTTCCTCCAATTAATCTGCATCACTCTTGAAAACAAGTCCTAGAATGGGATATTATACACCAGGTACAGCCTTACAAGTGCTAACCTGAAAGTTTTTGGTTTTAGCTCTATAAATAATGAAAAAAAATAATGTTTGTATCGAAAAAGAGAATAGATCATCTAAGCCTATACAGCATCGAGTAAATGAAAGTTTTTCCTAAAGACCTTACAAATAACACACATGGCACAGTGACATGGACAAGAAACACATTAAGAAAATTTGTAATAACCAAAAAGAGCAACACAATGCATTCATTCTTAATAGATGCTACATATTCTACTCCTGACAATAAACCTAAAACAAAGGTAATGATGAGGAAGATGCTTTGAAGCTCTGTAATTCAGTATTTGAGAAAAAGTATGTTTGGTTACATACTGTAAATACACCCTATATTTATTAAAGCATGGACCTGCTTGGTAAGCTATACTGAATGATACATCACTATCCAAAGTGAACATCTCACAGAAGTATCAATGTTTTTGACTGAGCTCCAAGCCATGTCACCTGTCAAAACTGATCCATCTTTTATGCACCAATACGTACCACCTATCAAGTCAAATAAACCATGATCTAATCAAACCAGATACATTGACTATGTAATGAAAGAAATCACCTATCAAATCAGACACTGAATAAGTTTAAAGATATGTCCAAGAGGAACAGAATTTTTTTGCTGTGGCAGGTGTCTTACTCCAAGTATTTTGTTCTAATCTTAAGGAAAGCCTTACCTGTTTTAGCAAGAATTTCTCAAGGTTAGGCTTGAGTTGGTAAAAAAAGTCCGTTTTTCAATCTCTTGTTCAGTGACAAATGCTTTTCACTCAGTTTGAAAAGGTCTTCCATAAAACAAGATGGTGAGGTTTATAATAGAAAGACATTCTTTTTCCATGACTAGTTGCAGACAGCACTAAGATCCCTTCGCTTTCTCTTTTCCAGGCTGGGTAACCCCAGGTCTCTCAGCCTATTCTTGTACCCCATGTTCCAGCCTCCCAAACATCCTGCAAACCCTCTGCTGATCTTACTCTGCTCCACTATGTCCACATCTCCCTTGCACTGGGGAGCCCCAGACTGGATACAGTAATCCAGAGGTGGTCTCACAAATGCATAACAGAGGGGATGGACCATTTTTCCAACTTGTTGGTACACTCTTCAAATACAGCTCAGGATATGGTTTGCCAGAGCACTAGGTCTCCTGCACACAGAGGACTCCTTTTAGCTTTGCCTCCCAAAGAAGGTCCCAGTTTTCTTTTCCACTCTTTACTTAGACACTCTTTCCCCTGGAAGATTTAAGGAATAAGATCCCATCACTGGAAAGCCAGTTTGATTAGCTTTTGTTGAATTCAGTCTTGGGCAGTTCCTCTTACTGAATTTAACAGAAACTGTTAATAAACTCACAATTTCCATAAAGAGAACAATAGGCCACAAATCTCTTCCCTACAAGAAGAGCTGAGGCAGAGGCGAAGAGCAACTGTAACAGTCTTCCCTCGTAAACCACAGTAGAGCTACAGTAAATTTCTCCACGCTGAGTGCTTTTGATGCTTTATGCTTGTTTGGTGATACTAATTCATGAACCACAAAAACTCTGTCTTGCTCTCCAGTAAATCAATTCCAGACCTACTTCTCAACTCAGGAACAGCAGCAGGGAGGGTTTGTGTCATTTCAAACATAAATAATTTATTCAAGAGCATGAGGATATATAGAGAGCATTCTTTAAAAAAAAAAAATTGTCAAATAACCCATTCACAGGAAACATCTACTACAATCTAAAAACTGGTTACAAAAAGACACCATAACTCTCGCTTTCTTGGGTCTCAGCTGCACAGACATGAACAGGGCACTAAGCAACAACCTAAATGCACAGCTTTGTCATAGCACTGCTGTAAGTACATACCTAAAAGTAAGGACAAAGCATTTCACATCTCACTTTCAGGCAGAGATGGACCAGGATGGGAGATACTTTCAGACCCAGATTCTATCCACCCTGAAGTTTCAAAGTGCTTTGGATTGGATATTACAGGTGAGCCTGTCCTATTATTATAAACCATTTTGCAACCTACTTGTTTAGATCTCAGATATTTAGGTATGTTCATCTATATCCAAGATTTTGACACTCAGATCCTGTTCATTCACACTGCCCATGTAATTTACTTTGAACATGAGAAACATTTTTGCAGAGATCAAAGTATGTTTGCAGAGAATTTCTGAAAAAGAAAAGGTATAGATCAACTCTGCTATTTGCTGCAACATTTGCACACCTGTCCACAATCTGGCAGGTATTTATTGTAAGATTTTAGGGTCTGTGATGCTGAATGGTAAAATATTTAACTATTTACTGATGTAGAAACTGGAAAATAGGTTTCTGCCCTCCTAGTTGGTGCTCTTCTTCACTTGGTCTCTCGAGGGCAGTGAACATGCAGGGACTCCATGAGAAGCAGAAGGAATAGTCCAGTCCACAGTAAACTATTCATGATGATCAGGAAACTCTCTAAGGAGATGCATAATATGTGCTTACTCTGGCAGCAGAGGATGAGTACTTCAGGTGGCTTTCAGGGCAAAGGAGGCCTTACTGCTGTTTTATATAGTATTTTATCTGGTAGGCATGGGCTGAAACAATTAAGAGATTGAGCCCTGTCACTGAGATAGATGACCACAGAAATGTCTAGCTTATGTGTCCGCACAGCAATTGGACAGACAGGCGTACCCTGTCAAAATGAAGGTGGCTCTTCACCTGTCCAGAGTGAGATATTTAGGGAACTTGCCTACAACAAAGGCAGATATTGAAGAATTATGTAGAAACTAAGCAGGGTTTTAAGGGTCTAAATATTGGACATAGGATAATATCAAATAGTTTTATATCCAAGCTTGTATCCCCCATCTCTGTTAGAGTTTCCTAAATATTCAACTACATTATTTTGGATGGTTATTCTCCACTCTTCCTCCTGAAAATGATCTATGTAAAAAGAACTCAATGCAGAGAGATGGAGAGAGCACAAGATGGTGCCTGACCATGGTCAGGTAGTAGGAACACGGCCTTGCAGGCTGTGATTCTGTCATCATACTAAGGACTGCTGCTATATTTTATGGGACAGCCCCTCAGATCTGCTGAGTTTGTCACATGTGAAGTCCTCAGAGCAAGACACCAGTGCCTCAGGGCAGGGGATCTCAGGAATTCCTTAAATGGCTGGACCAACTATTACTGAAGATGAATATAAAAACCTCTCTCAGGGGGAAATTGGTTCTTAGAGCATTTTGAAGGAACAGATTATCATAAATACTTTTTTTTTTTTTTACATGATGGGGGTATTGGAATTCGGAAAGGTAGGAGGGGGCAGTCATTCATTCAACGGATATTATATACACATCATATTCTTACACACTTAATAATGACAGTGTTGAAACACATACCCCAAATCAGCTACACTGGCAAATGCAAATTACAATAAAATTCAGGGGTTTAAAAATGTAAGAACTGGTCACATTTTGGAGCAAAAGGTTAAGGCTAATAGGGGATTTTGTATTTTAAAGTAAATATCAGTATATATTACTATAAAATGTAATTACATAATTGTATTTTAGTAGGTGGTTTTATATAATTATTTTAATTTTGTATATAATATATAGTATATTATAAAATATAACATTATTATGATATGCTACACATTTATATTTTACATTACTTACTTTATATGCTTCTTGGGAAGGTGATAAATGATTCTGTGCATCTACCTCCAAGAATTCAGGTCTTTTTTTTTGGGTGCCTCAGACAGAGGTCTTTAAATCCTTGATTCCTTCTAGAAAATAGGGCATGATAAACAAGTGGACTTCTTTAATGTGCCGGTGCAATTATTAAAGTAGGAGTTCTGCTCAGGAAGACCCAAAGCTGATAGCATTAAAAAAAAAAAAAATGTCCTGGAGATACAGACTTGAGACACTGTCAGATTTAACAATGCAGCTTTCATCACTTGTCAAATACTGTTGTAGGGAAGCCCATTTAGAAATGTCATGTGGTAGAGCAGCTGTGTAGGTGTACACTGGATGTCAAAGCCTGTTTCATTTACTGTCTTTCCTCGAAGTGCTCATTAAGTGACTACAGTCACTATTCTAATATTGTAATTCTGGGTATTAAAAGGCATTTACACATCCAAATTAAATATTTTTATGCTGTGTCAGATGACAACATATCTTGTACATTTTACAAACTGCAATTTAAAATAGTGTTTACTGCCACTTCATTACTAACTCCTAAGTGGAATCACTATACCTTGAAAAAACAGTGGACATCATAAGAAAAAAAGTAGCATGAGTGTATATTTTTGTCAGCCCTGGTGTGTCTAAATAATCATCATGTATTCAGTATGTGATTCCGATTACATTTCTTATTTTTCCCTGAGACTTAGAGAGAAAGTGTTGTTTTCTGCACTGTCAAAAGCGTAGCCTCACGATAGTGTGCACTGTTCTTGCCCTCGTTGCTGCTGGTGTTTGCTTTGGGTGTTTCCAATGAAGGGTTTGAATAACAGCCTGGCAACATGTAAACTGAACTGTTCTACTTCCTCCAGTGGTTTTAATTCAATTGGAGAGGCTGCTCAGTATACCATAGCAGGTTGTTAGTAACAGGATTTAAGGCAGCTGTCTCCATCTCACTTTCTCAGATGGTTACGAACGCTCACATCTTTGTCAGGCAGCCTTTTTAGGAATAATTTCTAAAAAGTAATGCTGGGTACTGCCAATATGCTGAAGGTACTTCTGTGGTTTTAATGCTGATTTTCTTGTATTTCTGCATGCACTGAGTTTAGCACACTGTGTTTGGGATTGGGAATAGCAGGAGTGCCTAATGAGTAGGAGTACCTCATTCTTTAGTGACCAAATTCTATCACATTCTGCTTCCTCTAAAAGAAAAAGCAAGTGACAGATGCCTTTAGCTTTTCAAACACCAGAAGTTGGCAAATCAGTATTAAAACTGAGAAGTCAAAAATTTTTCTCAGTCTGCCTAAAACCAGAAAGCCATGAGAGTTTTTGCAGCGTAACTTCTTCCTTCCTTCCCTCCTTCCTTCCTATCCCAGTAACTTGGTTTCATTCCCTAATATTAACACAAGCACAGATATACAGTGCACTACCTTCTCTTCATGGCTTGAGGGGGGTCATTAGTTTATTGCAGATGTTCCAAAATAACTTTATACCCTGATAAGGCCAGCTGTGATTTTACACTGCGCAACTTCAGCATGGTACTATTCTATTTCTAAAACCCAGGATGTTTTCTAAAGTAAATAGTCATCTTGATTGCATGATAGCGTATTGGGAAACCTTTATAAGTGTTTATGAAAAGGGCAGGAAATGAGAGGTAAAACCAAATGTGTTTCAGAAAAGTTTATAGTTTATCTAAATTTCCTGGCCTGGAGGAGTTTAGTGTCTCTAATTCAGTACTGCAATAAAGTTAATTGCCTTGGATATTCTTTTTAATGTGAATGTAATGCTCAAACAAATATAGCTATTAAGGGACCTTGTATTACTGAGTTCACATGTATAACCACAGTGTCTGCGAGTCCTAGGTATGGGCTAGGGCTCCACTGGACCAACCAAGATTCACACAGGCTGTGCGTAGGCTGCCAGGTTGGTGCTTTCCACATCACATTCAGCACTCCTGGTTCTCTTCTTGTGCAGGTTGGGAACTGCCATGGTTTAACCCCAGCCAGCAACTAAGTACCATGCAGCCACTCACTCAATTCCCGCCCCCCCGCAGTGGGATGGGGGAGAGAATTGGGAAAAAAAATGTAAAACTCATGGGTTGAGATAAGAACAGTTTAACAGAACAGAAAGGAAGAAACTAATAATGATAATAATAACAATTTAAAAAATGACAATACTAATAAAAGGATTGGAATATACAAAACAAGTGATGCACAATGCAATTGCTCACCACTCGCCGACCAATGCTCAGTTAGTTCTCAGGCAGCGATCCCGTCAGGCCAACTCCCCCCAGTTTGTACACTAGGCATGACGTCCCATGGTATGGAATACCCCTTTGGCCAGTTTGGGTCAGCTGCCCTGGCTGTGTCCCCTCCCAACTTCTTGTGACCCTCCAGCTTTCTTGCTGGCTGGGCATGAGAAGCTGAAGAAGCCTTGATTTAATGTAAACACTGCTTAGCAACAACTGAAAACATCAGTGTGTTATCAACATTCTTCTCATACTGAACTCAAAACAGCACTATACCAGCTACTAGGAAGACAATTAACTCTATTCCAGCTGAAACCAGGACAGGAACTCTCCCAATCCCTATGCTCAAGATACCTTTTTCCTGTGAACCCAGAGAGGAAAGGGCAGGGAAAGAGGTAATGGCTGATAGTATCTGGTTTGTCCTATCTTGGTGCTGGGTTTTCACACCAGGACATGGGCAGCAGCAGTGTGCTCCCTCCTCTACCATTACAACACAGCATGAAGAGCAAAATGCCTTCCTCACTTCGCAAAGCTCACAGGCTGAGTATCCTGGGAACAGACTTTAATATTTACTTGCTATTAATCCATTCAGATTACTCTTCTCTGGGGAGCTGTCAACAAGCCTTTAATGCAATATTCAAGCGCATTAACAGGCTGTATAGACAGCCAAAAGAAAGAGGTCAGCGCTGAATATTTGAATGTATGATGCCTGCACCTGAGGAAAAATGCAATAACCAGAAAATATTCACTCTCAGAAACGGTCTGTTTGTTAACAGGAGCCACACTGATGGCACAAACAAAACATAAATGAATATATTCTACATTTTGAAGGGCAAACCCCAAAGCAGAATTTTTTAGCCAGAAAGCAAAAGGAAGCCAAACACTTTATGAAGTCTGCTAGAGACTACTATTGCTATCAATTACAAGCAGTAAAAACTGAACTGGAATGTTAATGGACATGGACAGCACTATAAAACTTCCAGACAGACAGATAATAGCTTACAGGTAAAGGACTATACAAGCACAAAAACTTAATTTAAGGTAAGAAAGAAGAGGTGAAAAAAATAATCTAAGAAATGATCACAAAATACTAAATAAGCAAATATAATAAATCAGTCAACTAAAGTCCCAGATCATGGCTTTGTGCCCAGAGCAAAGTTACCTTATGTGACACCAATTAACCTGACAAGATCACAGAATTGGAAGGGGTCTCAAGAGGCCGTCTCCTCTACCCCTACTCTGCAATACAATCACTGTTGATGGAAGGTTTTTCAGTCTGTTTTTAAACACATCCTGTAATCAAAATTTCATAGCCTTCCCATGAAATCCTGCTGCTTCACTGGCCTCACCACAAGAATGGCTAACGCCTATCTCCCTTCCTGCAGTTTAAGCACATATTCCTCATCCGAACCAACACCATCATGGAGGATAAGCTATCCTCCTGTACTGAGTTTACAGCAGGAGGGTAGGCCTCTGTGAGGACACACCAGGAGCTGCCACCACGTTGGATACAACCAGTTCCAGCTTACTCCAATGGACCCACCACCGGCCAAAGCTGAGCCCATCAGCAATGCTGCTGGTGCCTCTGTAATAATGTATTTAAGAAAGGATGAAAAATGCTGCATAGCAGCTGTGATGATGTGTAGTGAGAAAATATGAGAGAAGCAGCCCCACAGACATGCAGGTCAGTGAAGAAGGCAGGGAGGAGGTGGTCCAGGTGCCAGAGCAGAGATTCCCCTTCAGCCTGTGGAAAAGACCATGTGTCACGACCCAGACTGGACAGACCAGGGAGTCGTGTTTAATTCAAAATTCCCTTGGGCTAAATTAAGGTGAAACGACACCAAATGATCAGTTAAATATTTTAGTCATGACAGAAGCAAACTGAACTGGGGAGGTGTGGTAGCAGGTGGCAGGGTTTCTCACAACAGGAATTGGCATAAGACTACTTCTGTAAACCACATAACCATATACATCAATTCAGGGAATAAGGAGATCCCTCCCGTTGAGTCACAAGGTTCAGAGCAGACCCCCTTGCTTTCCA
>NW_010973368.1:13517882-13608197 GCF_000737465.1 Haliaeetus leucocephalus | reverse complement strand
CCATGGAGACCCCACACAGGAGCAGACTCATGGCAGGAACTGCAGCCTGTGGAGAGCAGCCAACGCAGGAGCAGGTTTTCTGGCAGGAGCTGTGGACCATGAGAGACCCATGCTGGAGCAGTCTGTTCCTGATGGACTGTACCCTGTGGAAGGACCCATACTGGAGCAGTTCTTGAAGGACTGTACCCCTGGGAGGGACCCCACACAGGGGCAGGGGAACAATATGAGGAGAAAGAAGCAGCAGAGATGAAAGGTTATGAACTGACCACAACCCCACTTCTTCATCACCCTGTGCAGCTCAGGGAGGAGGTAAAAGAGCCAGGACAGAAGCTGAGCCTGCGAAGAACAAGTGGGAGGGAGCAGAAGAAGGTGGGTTTAGTTTTATCTTTGTTTCTCACTATCTTAATCTATTTTTAATTGGTAATAAACTAAATTAATCCTCCTCAAGTCAAGACTGTTTTGCCAGTGACAGTAGTTGCTAAGTGATCTCTCTGTCTTTATCTCAACTCGCAAGGTTTTCCATCTTATTTTCTCGCCTGTCCCACTGAGAAGGGAGAGTGAGAGAGTGGCTTGGTAGGCATCTGGCAGACAGCCAAGGTCAACCCACCACACCTCCTTACAGCTTCTTCTCCTGCTTCCCACCTCATAGCAGGGAGTCAAAACTCTTTTTCATCCTCACTTCTTTAAACTAAGCAGACCCCATAGGCCTATTCCTTCGACGGCAGCACTCAGGAGTGAATAACGTATTTGAGCTGAATCTTTACCAATGAAGGGTACACTGGAAGGAATTATTTCACATATCTTGCAAGTTTTACTCTTGACTATACATCCTAGGATGACATTCCCATTTTTGTAATAATATGACATGGTTGACTGTGAGGGTGCGCTCTCCGGCCCCCAACCTGACCTTTATTTCCTGTAACCCTGCTCAAGTGATAACCACCACTGGCAGTCGTAATGGATGTGTCTGGTCGTGATGGCCGCATCTGGCTCAAAGTGGATTCAGGGGAGACAGATAACAGCACAATAGCCAAGGGCTACTTGAGCATGCACCAACTGAAATATGGCTGGTATGCGAATATGACTATAAGTCAATCATCTTACTCCATAAACAGTGGACAGCCCAGGACCCCTTGAGCTCTCCTGCATGGCAGCAGGCTGCACACCAGGATGTCCCCTTGAGTAGGGACACCTCTCGAATCTTGTTAAACCACGGTTGCATTTACTATCAAACTTTGTTAAATTGCTGGTTTATATCGATAAACATACTGCTACTTCTCTCTTAGGAGTGAAGTGCGTCATTCCATCTACGACATTGACCAAAGGCCAGTTTGTGACCATACTAGACCAGGGTTTTTTTCTTCAAAACTGTTGAAGACAGTTGCTCCCCACCCTGTATCAATGGGGATGATTAATCCCACTTATATATCATTCCTTTGGCTAATTTTAATTTAATTCTGGCTTCTTTTTAATTTCATCCTATTTTTAAGTCCATTTTCCAATTTGCCAGGGACATTTTGAACTCTAATCTTGTCAGCAAAAGAATTTCCTGTCCATCTTGGTTTAGTGACATCTGCAATTTTAGGAATTAATTAGTAGAAAGTAGAAACCATCATTATTAGTACATTGTAAGATGAATCACAGTTTGAAATCCCTGAAAAGAATCTAGATTTCATTTCATGCCACTTCTAAATTGTAATGAAGGTCACACAGATGAGAATACAAAGTCACTTTGGACTGGTGCAATAAGAAGCTGTTTACTTATCTCCAAATTGTTTGGTGTCTCAGGCTACCCAAGGATCAAGTATGTGCAAAGGTCTATCTCTTTACCCGAAGGTAACATGCAAATGACATGAAACAAGGTTTTATTCTTGAGTCTGTTCACCACTCATGCTATTGTCTGTGTTTCATTTATTTTATATTATTGTACCATTATATTATTATTTCTATTATTGCATTCCCCAGTAAACTAAGTTCCCTATTAATAAATTGATTTGATTCAGTAGGCATGCATTACATTAAGCAGGGGATTCAGCTAAGTTCTCTAGGGGTTCTGTCTGTCCTTTCCATTAAGTGATAAATAGAGTTGTTTCTAAAAATGGTCATCACAACTTTTGTCCATAATGCATATTTCAGTAGCTAAGTTATTCAGCAATATGGAAAAAATGAGTCATTGCTCAGAGCTCTAAATTAAAGGGTTATTGTCTAATACAGAAGTTCTGGATCTGTTCAGAGTGGCTCAGATTCTGTACCCAGTCCAACAGGGGCTTGTGCTTGCCCATACTGGCTCCTCCACGCTGCTGGAAGCCATCAGCCAGCAGAGCAGGACCCTGGGAGGCTGTTTCTGCACTGCGAGTGGAGGGGGGGATGATGCACGCCCATCAGATCCAGAGCTGTTGGCAGGAAGGAGTAGGCTCAGATTTGGATTTAAGCTTTAAATACAGAAAGGTATATAATTCGATGCGAAGAGCCCAATCTCATGATGCTGCTTTGAAGTAATTTGAAATAATTTTGCAGCTAATTTCTGTGCATAGAGAGATTTCCAGGACTTCCAGCTATATAAGGTCAGGTGTTATCTGTGCATTAAAAAGATTACACCATAGGGCCATGATCCCAAGAAGCCTTATATCTTTGCTCTACTATTATGGCTTCAGTGGAATTAGCAAGGATACTTATATAATTAAAGCTGAATGTGTGAAAACAACCTTTTGGTATCAGAATCGAAAGATGAACATACAAAGAGGGGCAAGGGGAGATAATCAAGTTTTAAGTGCATTGCACCCGAAGAAATTGGTATATTTTCTGCATTTTCTCTTTTACCCAGTGGCAGAACTTGTCTTGCAACTGGGTTTTAAGAGAGCAGTGAGAAAGTGGTTAAAGATGCTATTAAACCCCTGACTTCCCTGGAGTCCCTTATTCCCAAGATTCAGCTCCCAAGAAAGCTGATGTCTTCATTAACTATTAACAAAAATCGTTTCAGACGTTTTTCTTCAGGACTGAGCTAATAATCTGGGCCTAACTGTATTAAGTCGTGGGCTTACCTTTTTTTGTTCAAAAAGCATTTTATGAGTTTGAATGTGAAAGAAGGAATCCAGAGTAAAGCCACCTTTGAGCAGCAGACCTAATCTTGGGCTGCTTCTGCCCCCTTGCGACCACTGTGGCATGGGTTCTGCAGCTCTTGGTGTAAATACATCAACTTTATCCTTGTTCACATCCTCAACCCCTTTCCGAAACAGGCTCCCGGTGTGCCAGGAGGTGACTGTGGCTACACAAGCTGAGACCTCCCACGCCTGGGCTCTCTGCCCAGAGGAAGGCAGAACACTTTGGCCCTATAGTTTTACTTAAAAGGGGGGGGGGGGGAGAAAAAAAAAAAAAAAAAAAAAAAAATCACATAAAACAGGTTTCTGATTTAACCTGAAAATTTTCTTTTTCTCCAGCTGCAAAATGGAGGGTTTGTGGTGTAATATAATAATGAAAATAATAATTCATGGTTTGTAATATAATACAATACAATATATTAACTCTCTCCACAGACACCCTGGGAACATGGTGCTGCGCAGGGTCTCCTTGCTAATTTTATGTTATAGCAACTTTCAAAAACAGTGAGATTTAACGGACATGCCCTTAAATATCACAAAACTTGCATAAAAACGGAGCTTAGCTAACCTACTCTGTTGTGACTCATTCCAATGAGCTTCCATTACCATTTTTGAATATGTGTCTGCTCAACAAACATCAGAGAGCTCCTGCTTACACCATCTTTCTCCCCAGGACTTGTAGGGAAAGACTGTTTAACTCCTCAGGCTCTGGGCCAAAGCTCTCAGGGTCCATAAGGAGATGCTGAAGGGAGCCAGTCTGTAGGGCTATGCCATAACAGCCTCAGAACACCTCATGTGTACATACACATCACGTACACCCCCATCCCTTTTCCTCCCTTATACAGCTGCTTTCACATATATAAATACAGATTCATCAAAACACAGACTATTTATAAAATACTTGTGATTCCCTATACACAGAAAGCTGGAAAGTAAAAAGTGGACATTTTTTTTCTCAGGTAGAATTCCATTATTTTTTCTTGAATACTACTGGAGATCACCATCATTGCTCTTGGTGTGATTTATGAAGGCATAGATTTTTGAGAGCAAGACAGGCTTTTTAAATTGCAAGTCAGTAGTCTCAGGGTTCTTAGGCAAGCACCTCCCCTCCCAGCCCCCCTCCAAATTTTAAATACATGGTCCAAAAATCAATAGTGATAATATTGCACAATAATTGTTCTATCATCATATAAACGTCTCCAGAGCCACTGTAAACTAGGAACTACTTCGTGATATGCAAGTCACATTACTGAAATCCCTGCTGCATGCTAAAACCGTGGAGAATGAGGATGGGGATAGGGAAGGGGAAAGCTCAGCCATCCCAGCACCACAACCAGCCACCTTCAGCAGCATGGAAATCATTCACAGGAACCATTAAAGTAGCTGTGTTTGGCAGGAATAGGTATTGTGATGTTCATTAGATATGCTCTTCACATGTGGCAAACAGCCATCCTTTTGGGACTTCTGCAGGTACTTGAACACTAACCTCATTCTATTTTTCCTCCTACTGTGATAAGTTATTACAGATATTAATACAAAGGATTTTACTTTGAGATTGAAATACCAGCATTATTATCCTGGCTGTCCATACGTGAATTGTGTACTAATTGTATTATTCATATAGCATACTTCACTGCAGCTGGGTAAGTGTATGATTTATATTTTGGTGGTGCCTTAAAACAAGTACGATTCTCGATTTATAGTGAGTTTTCTTAATGATTAAAATTTTAAATTAATCTCCATAACGAATTGTACTCCAAAGTAGTATTCTTATGCCTCTTTGCAAACAAAGAGAGAGCAGTCAAGAGGCTGGATGTCTGCTCCCTGCCATTCCGGCCCCTTCCCTCCAGCACCGTACCACAGGCTCCATCAGCCCCCTTGGCTGCACCCCAGGGTGACTCTGGGATAAACTGGATGCTCTGCAGGATTACTTTAGCACCAGCAGATGTCCCTGCCATGTAAGAAATCACCATCCAGAGTATCACCTTGGAGGAAAAAAAAAACCCCACCACTTTTTTGGATCAGTTTGAGCACTGTTTCCAGAATGGGCACAAATACAAAGAGCATCTTTCCTCCCTCCCCGGGCACAGTCTGTGACAGAACTGAGATGTTTTGTGCGCACGAGAGCACAGGCTATACACAGCTTTCCAGAATTTGTGTAATACAGCTTACTACCACTGGCTTTGTCACACGTATTTGAACAGAAATATGTATGGGAAAATATTCTGATGAGATCTTAGAATATGATGGTGACTGTGAGATACGTCTGCCCGCCTTCAGTGGCGGCTCTGGGAGTGTGTGTTGCTGGTCCACTGGGAATTCCCATTCCCTTGTGCCGGGGAACAAGCCTTCGAGCCCAGATGCACAGGGGCAGAGCAAAGGTCCCTCCAGCCCTGCGGCCTGTCTCAGAGTGGCCAGTAACAAATGTCTGAGGAAAGAATATAGTAATAGAGAAATACAAAGTAATCTTTTCTCCTTCCTATCCTCCCAGCTTCCAGTTCTCAGGCAAGTCTTTCCCACGCCTTCAGAGATGCCCTTTTATGCTTTTCTATTACAAAAAATAATAACTGGAACTACTATCTTTAACTGACCCGTACAGTGCCACACCAGAGACCAACAGACTTTCTGAAATAACATATATTCAGTACAGATTGGATTTATTAAGTTTCCTATTCTCAGTTCTGCTTCTCTTTTCATTTCCCTGTGAAAGCGTGGTTGTACAGAGAAGTACATCCAGCACAACACAGTTCAGGTGAAAGCATCCAAAAGACAGTGAAAAGAAAATAGTGGGAACAGTCAGGAGTTTCCTACCTGGATCAACTGCTGCATCAAAGAGTGACTCTCTGGCAGAGGCAGATTTTTCCTCCCATCCACCCATCTCCCTGTGCCCAGCCCAGCCCCCACCTGCTCACCCCCTTCTCCCTGCTGGAGGTCTGTGTCTCAACTGTTAAAATGGCCACACTCTATGTGATGGGGCAGAAACATCAGCCTTTTCTAGGATAAAGAAAAGACTTCAGGCAGACTGTTGAAGCACTAAGATGGCTGTTAAGTACGAGATCTTGTGTAGGTTCCTTCAAATGTTTATTTCTCTGTTCCTGATTTCCTTATTAATTTATTTCTAGCTGCCTATCTCAAACTCTTTCTTTCAAAACCATTGATAAAACTTATTGTTAACACACTCTACAAATCTACTGAGATCCATTTTAAAATTTGGACATAATTTAGCACATCACATTGTGAATCTAAATCTTACTATTATGAATTCATTTATTATTTTATTATAAGAGCTTTCTGCAGTGTGTGTACCAAAATATTTATAGTTAGAAAAACCCTGGTGCAGAGTTGCTATTAATAGATCCTGTTTCAGCATTTATAGATGTGAAAGATGCATTAGATCACTGAATCTAGCAGTAAAAAAATGGCTTTACTCATGTGAGAGCTTGAAAGGAAAGCTATTTTTTTAGTTTAACAGCACACAAGTGAAGCAGAGATATTTAGAAATAAATCATAATAAAAGTTATATTCTCTGAAATGATCATCTGAATTTCTTTATCACTTTCTGTCTAAGAATTTCATAGTGAAGGATAGCTGTCATTCTGTGGAAACTCTGACCAATGCCAACTGGAGGAATCAATTGGTGCTGCACACTGTTTCTTTTCTTTCACAAACAAGTTAATAGGCAACTGGATGTGCACAGCCTATGGATGCAATTACCATAATGTGCCCATCTGAATGTCACCCAGCTGCCCTCCCCCCTTAAGCAGGCAACAATTCCTTGAGTGAATTAGATGCCTTATGGTAAGTCCATCATTGCTTCCTTCGACTAATCCAGAGTTACTCTGAAAGATGAAACTGGGCCATGGACTCCTCCATGGCACCTCATTTTGTTTGCAGCCCTTTGCGCAGCTCAAGAGAAGAATGAGTCAAGCAGGTTTAAAATTCAATTGGAACTCATGTCCCAGTAGTAAAGGTCTCAAAAAAGAGATAGAAAAGAAAGAGAGAATGTGGAATGCTTTCATTAGTTCCTACTTCTTCAAGATATAACATACTTCTTCTGCCATTAGGCTTTTAGAAGTGGTTCCAGACCACAGTATTCCTTTGGGTGCTGTAATGGCATTTACGGAGCCAGAAGGAAGCTCCAATGTATAAAACTTTCAGCAAGGGTGTTTTAAAACACAAAGCAATTTTGTGCCATTTGAAAAGAGTATCATAGGAAAGATCAAGACATTTTCCTAAAGAGGACTAAACTTGTAAATCGGAAAATGTCATCTTTATTTCTTTACATCTATATATTGCACAAACATTGCCAGAACCAAAGTATCCGTAAAATGGCTTTTCCAATAATTCCAAGATACAGTTGCTGTTTAGTATTAATTTTGACATGTAGCAAATCCCCAGACAGAGAAAGGCTCAGCAGTGAGACACTTTGGAAACGACATCCTTTAAATGTTTTAAAAGTGTCCTCAATACCCACTCTATAAAGGAATCAGGCATGTCTGTGCTCCAATAATGTAGCTAAGCTGGTATTCAGATTTATTTTTTAATTTTTTTTTTTTTTTGCGTGTGTGGCTGATTTGATAGGGTGCCACTTAGCAAAAATAAAAAACAGCACAAAGAGAAAATAGGAAAATCGGGGTGGTTCAGCTGAAATCATTCTAGAGAAAATTTTCACTGCAGCATTCCCCTGGTAGGCACACAGATAGCAAAATGCACACAACTGCATGTTAATCACAGCAGAACCATGAAGGTAAGTCATATAGCAGAAAAAGGCCTCCACTCATGTCAAAGGGAACGGAGATGTTGAGGAGTCCTGCTGAGCAAGTAACAGCCCTTTGGAGTCTTTCAATTTTACTTAAATTTTTAGTCATGGTGATTTGGGCATAAAGGACCAAAACTTTCTCTTAATCACAGGCAGGCACCTCAGTGAAACTTAAAGATCCATTAAACACAAATGCAAAAAATATTAGGAACTGGATTTACAGTAGATATATATTTTTACATCATAAAGACAAATTTTGCGAGGGTAGTCTGCCAAATGAAGGTCCCCAGTGTAGTAAGAGCTCGGCTATAGCAGAAGTCAAGAGAATCCACGTGAGAAAGAGGGATTATTAATGACACAGCTGTAGGAAACATTTCTGTCAGACCTGGCATCTTATTAGGTACTCCTAATCCCATCATGAAATAGGAAACTATAATGTTCATGCAACTACTTGTTTTGTGTTGCTGTGGCTAAGGGAAAAAGAAAGCGTGGGTGGATTGTCTGGTGGATGCATAGCGCAAGTGAGATAAAAATTCTGATGAAATATTTAGACTTAGGGAAAACAAAGGTGATTTGGGACATAAACTGAGCTGTGTTCATGATTAACAAGAAAGTGTTGATCCTTCCTTCAACGAGTAGATGGCAGCAGTACCATTCTCTGCATAAATATTCTCCTGTAGACTGTGCTTTTGTAATAGGTGGACAAAGAAGAATGGAAGTCCTGTTGTGGAACAGGCAGCTGGAGGCAAAGGAAAGGAGAGAAAATAAGTGTAGTTCCTCTAGCAAATTCAGCTCAAGGAGCTCAGAATATTGCTATTTCGTATATAATCAAACATCCATAAAAAGCGTATTTTTTCTTCCAGATAGGACTTCATTATTTTCTGGGCTTGAAAAGAATGAATTTTGCCTCAGGTCTGTCAAAAATATTCTGACCATTAAGAATCTATATGGAGTCTAGAAGAACACATATAATGTTTGCATATAATGTAGAGGCAATAACGATGCTGCAGTGCACATGCTCTTTGATTTCCATTATTGTGTACAGCTTAGCCTAGACCAGGGGTGAGAAATGGCTGGCATGCATGAGTCTGTGCATAGCATAGCAACATTTCAAGGTTTCTGTGGCAGAATGCTATTTATTTATTTGATATTCAACCAGATTGGGGAATTTGTCCTGCCATTCTGTCTCCAAAGGTTGGCTCTGCTATCTATATGTGAATGCTTTTTCTGCTTTAACAGTCAGGAAATTGGTAGCCTTCAGGGGTTGGAAGCCTGATCACTGTCTCTCTCTGAATCTGGAGAACTGAAGCCATAATTCCTGTCCCCAGCTGTCAGCCCTGCTACACACAGCAGAGAGGAACAGATGATGGCCAAGTACTCAGAACAGCCAAATAACAACTGGAAGGATCTGCCTGTATTAATCTGGCACAAAGCAGTGAGGTTTTTGGTTGTTTAGCAAGTTTGGGTAGCATGGTTTATAACATGAGTATGGATGTAATAACACAATGGCTCAGTATTGGAGCTAACTATCTTTACTATCACCTACCAAGTTGCAAAGCTTGGGAGCTGTATGCCAAAGAGGGGCTTTCCATTGAAAAACTACTTAGGTGAGTCACCAACACACAGCAGCTCAGTTTGCCTTCTCCCGCTGCACGTAACTGTATTGGTGTGCAGGCATATGGAGATGTGACACAACTTCCAAAGTTCATGTGGGGGGTTCCAGATTACGGAGTCCAAGACTAAGTCTGTGGCTTAGATTTCTCTTGTATCATATCTACAGGGCCAAATATAGGTAATCATGTCCTTCCTTTAATTTATATCATGAGCAAGTGCCTGGAACATAGACACACCATCTTTTGGGAAAGATGTTTGGGAGACAAAGACATTTGGAAGAGTAGGAACCAAAAATGCAAGAAGAGACAGTCATACATGGGAAGCCTGAGGAATAAGCAGCTCTTTGACAACCAGCTAACCCAGGACGCAGGACATATGTATGTGCCTTTCACAAGGGAGGGGATGTGTGTTGGATACTATTGAGGGATGAAGAAGGACAGGGCTTTTGAGGAAACCTGCAAGAGGTAACTGGAGGGAAGGCATTATTAAGAGTTGCTACAAGAAGAACACTGTTGTGTACCAGTCTTAATGTGCTTAAAGGGTAAGAATTCTGCTCGAGAAAGCATGCATTTCATTTTAAGATGAATCAGTGTTGTTTGGGGTGACTCAGTTCTGCCTGTGTTGTTCTGGGTTTGACATGAGACATTTTCAGCAAGTTGTGCAATATGAAGTTTTGTTTTTCATTCTTCCTACAGAAAGAGAAAAAAACCTGCAATTGCAAAAAGTGACACTTGCGTATAAAACAATTTGGTGATCTGGTGAGTGTGAAAGAGCTCAGCCTAAGCCTTCGAATGAGCACACGTGCCTGTTTTCTTTACCTAGATCAACTGAAAGCAAACTAAGGACTCCTTTGGATAGTGTAAGGCTTAGGAAAAGGCTACTGTGGTTCTTTCACTTGAGGCTTTTATACCCCAGAACTCATTTTGCACCCTTAAGTATGAAATCTGGCAACTGTTAAACTCTATTATCTGGATGTAGACAAGGAAATTTCCATGATACTAATGTTGCTGATATCTTGCATATTTAGCTAAAGAAAGAAGTGATCCAAGAAGTCTCCTTTGAAAAATTAAAATAAATGGAAAGGCATAAATCCAAGATAAAGCATGAAGTCTGGAGAAAGAGGTCAACTTGAACAGACTAAGGTGGAATTGTATATATGAGATAAAAGTAGGAAGGAGAGATGCAGACGGCCTGGATTCCTTTACATTGTTTTAAAAAGGTATTTACTGTTAGTTCTTTTGACTCAGCCACTCTCATTTATATGCACATCAAAGTCTTTATGTAGATTGATATACTTCCAGAGGTCTATAGGTCATCTAGAGTTATCCAATATGAGTTTATGGATAGCCAGTGGGTTGGCTGGGTGGAGGACAATACCAATACATCTACTGAGAATGGGAAGGACTCACTACATGAACAGAGACACGAGGGAATTTGAGGCACAAGGCACTCCAAATGTTTCCTTTTATTTTTTGTCTAGCAAAGAAGGACTAAGTGTAGTTAACCAGTCAGGATTGTTCTGAGGTTTGCAAATGGCATTTTCATACATTAACACCATGTCATCCCCATGAATTTTTTCTCTACAGGTTTTTTGAGAAATGTCAGCTGAGTGAAACTACATTTACCAAAGATTTAGCACATGGGCAGCCCAGATATGACAAAGAATAGAAGTGAATGGTTTGTTCAAAAATATATAGGAGGATTCCCATCCTTTCTTTCTTCATGCTTTGCTTAATTTTTTCTTCCCATGTTTGTAAAGGATATGGGGAGAACCCACCACTGCTTGAATTAAATCTAACAAAAAAGTGCTATCACAACCATTCAGCATCTACTGATGCTGGGCTGTTGTGTAGGACTACGTAGCTGACCTTAGTAGTGGGATCACCTGAGGATTAATGAAGGGCTGCACTGTCACACAGGAGGAGGGGAAGTTGGTCAGTATTTTGTGGCAGTCAACACTTTCAGCCATTGCCTTACAACACATCAGCATAATCAATTTTATGAGTCATATATATGTACAACCTGAGTCACACACAAGGTAGGTGGTTGGTCCAGGACTAACACAGGATACCATGTCTGAGCTGGCCAGAATTCTTTCCTAATACTAGAAGTTTCTGTTGTAGATTTGATGAGGCATAGCAGTGACAACTGCAAGAACTGCAGCCGTCTAAGGCTGACCAATGCCTTCTGGTAATTATTCGGTCATTGACTTCTGGACTGCATGGTGTTAGCTAAGTCACGGAGGTTTTAGTGGATTAAGCAGGATAACCACAGTCAAAAGGGTAATAGACTCATAGCTTCCCTTTTACTCACAACTCTGAAATCAGATCAGAGATCACAAAGACAGAACTTTTCCATCATTAAGTCTTTCCCAGAATTTCAATTTCTGTTTAAATAATCTCACTGCATCATTTGCTTTATTTCACCTCAATAGAAAAGACAGCAGCAATGTATGACATGCTTATAAACTGCAGCCATGCATTTGGTAGGGCATGAAGAGGTGAAACATATGTTAAGTTCAGGTCATGCTGAAAGGATATCCACCATGTTTACGAAGAGCCTGAACACTGCAGGCATCACTATGACCTTCAAGAAAACAGTGAAATATATAGAAAGATGCCCAGTGAGTTTCAGACAAGGGCCACTGAGAACAAATGGGTGCAGCAAAAGAGGTATCTGTTAGGGAGGGCTAGAGAGTTTGGTTTCTGAACGGACCTAGTTCGGTGCTTGATATTCAGAAATGCAAACTGTTGGAAAACTTGCTACAGTCTTTAAGCTTGTAACAGTCTACTTAACCTCCACATAACAAAGATAGATCCTGCAGGTCTGCCTGAAGCATTACAGCTCTTTGGTACCAGCCATCTGTAAATTATCACCTCCTGTTTAGGTGAGGAAATACTTATGTTCCTTTTAACCTCTTCCCCTAAAGCCCAGGTGTGCTCAATCCTTCCTCCCCTCTTCCACACACTCTTTACACATCTGTATTTACTCCCTTCTGTGTTAACCCATACTATTTAAGTACTATTTACAGTACTCGGAGACTTGAAACACAATGATGGTAAATTATTTAGCAAACAATTAGAGGAAGGAGTGCAAACAAAACCACTAATTTCCAAAAGTACTTGGTGCAGGCTCAGAACCCCAAGCAAATATTAAGATAATTAATTGCTGTCAACATGTCAGTCACATGAAAAGCACCTTCAGTCAATTATGCAAACGTGTCCCTCATACTTCAGAAGGTGTGAGCACAGCTACCTGCTGTTTCTGTCAAGGTCACACTTTGAATTCACAACGCTCTTCCCATAGCGTAGAAGTTCAAATCTATTCTGATGGTTCCTTTAGGATTTTCAAGCCTTTGTTCAGCAATCATTATCAATGAAAGAAATGCTCACTTTATATCTCAAATGAGTACTTCAAATATAACCTTTGAATAACCTCCAGTAATTGGTTGACAGATGACGTACATGTGAGTTTGGATGTAAAAATTGTTCTAACAAAATCCAGACAAGCACAGAGATGTCGAAATTCATGATCAAAAAGGCAAACCAAGGCACCGTTCCAAAAGCCAGCTGTTCACATGCTTTGTTTTGCAGAAAAGATTTTAGCTTACAGAATTTAAGAGTACCTCATCACATGATAGCAACATATTCATGCCTTCAGTAACTACTTAAAGTATTAAATACAACTGCAAATTGCTAGTGTTAGGGGTTTGGGGGATTCATAACATCAAAAAAAGGAAAATATATATGAGAGAACCATAAGGGATGTTGCTGGAGGTATGCCAACACTCCCACCAAGAGAGCACTCTCTGGGAGGAATGCAACTCCAAAGACCCATCTTCATTTTGGTACATCCTCATAAACCTCCCAGGAGGCAGCAAGTACCTAAACTTTCTTGTCCCTTTACTTTCTGTCTTGCTAACTTAAAGCTATAACCCCACTTTAGATCTTTTACTGTTGAGCATTACATATTTGTAGCTATCCATTGTTGCTTCTAAATACATGTGTGTTTTAATGCATTTCTATGAGATTTCATTGCTCTGACTTATTAGTGAAGTAAAGCAGCATTATGAAGATAGAGCTGTACTGTTTGTTTCTGGCACAGGACTCTAGACAAATCCTGGCATAGTTATCTGCATGTGGAGTGCTGCATATATTAGTGCTAAGTGAAAAGACAGGCACAGAGTGCCTCACTACCTTGCTTAAGGAGGCTGCTGCATTAATCCTGTGACCCACAAAAGGAGAGTGCAAGGTTTAGGTTTCCAAAGGAATTAGGCACCCAAATGCTATATTAGTGTTACTTTGGCTGTATTATTTATCACATGAAATCCTCAACCTCCATTGCTCAGGCACTACCTAGCATCCCAGTGGCCAACTTTACGTATTCAGACTCCTTGTCTCTGAGCAACTCATTTCTACCTGTGACAGAAAGAATTAAAGAAAAGAAAAGAAAAAAAAAAGCTTAAAGCATCTAAGCTTAAGTAGCTTAGAGCTGCTTCACAGGGCTCTGAAATGACTCTGTCTTTGCTAACCCTGGAGGAGGAGGCACTGGGAAGATCAGCACGGCCTCCCCTCACCACCTTCCCGTCAGGCTGGGGGAGAGCCAGCAGCACGACTGTGCGCTCCTGTGGCTCAGGCTCGGTTGCACAGTCCTCTGGCGATGTGTTGGCTTAAGTCTCTGTTTGCTCGGGGGCCTCTGCACTACACTGCATGGAAGCCCAGCCCTGGGAGTGCACTTCGGAGACTCACTTGTGATGCATTTGCTTTATTTTTGTGAGTCTCACTAGAATGCTTTGCAGTTGCATCCTCAGAGTCTGGAGGCTGCCCAAAGGAAACCGGCATTTAACCTAAATGCATTTTGGACTCTGGAGCTGACGCTGCGTTTTGGGAGCTAGCTCATGCCATATGCAATGAATGGCGATTTTATGACCCGGAGCAGATTTACTGCAGGATCCCTTTCTCGGGGTGAAAAACAGCCATGGCTTTAAAGAAGGGGACACAGCTTTTCAGCATCTGTATGCTTATAACATCAAGAATGGTAAGGGCTGTCTAGAGACAGGTTTCACTGTACATTAACTTTTGCAGTGTGTCAGCTTTCCAGTGTAGTTGGAGAAGTCCTCATCAGAGCTCAGGGCATTAGGACAAAGCACACCAATAAGACTATAAAATTCTCTGGACTAACTAATGTGAGCCAGAAATCTTTCTGGTTGACTCTTCTCTGCTAAAGTCGTCCTGCTTCTTTACAGGTCAGAACAACTTAAAAGGGGTTGGTAACCACTCACACAGGCATGAAAAGACGCATTTGGCCCAGAGACAAGTTGGAGCTCCCTGTAGAAGTTCACCACTGGGCAGCAGCAGAGGCAGCAGCTGGGACAGATGGGGAGTCATGCTACGAGGTTAGCACTGATCCATGAGAAATGGTTTTGTACATACTGCGGCATAATCAAGTAGTTTTGAAACTTCGTAAGGGATTAGAGAAGAGATCAAGAGCAAAACTGAGTCTCTAACACAGGAGGGACAGTAGGCTGGCTTAGGATGCTCAACAGAGAGGTCTACTTCACACTCCTATGTGACACGCCATGCAATTTCAGGAACAGTGATTTTCCACACTGAAACTGGACATCTAGCCTACACATTATTCAAAGTGAAGTAGGTAGCGCTCTCATTGCTGGCACGGAAGGGCTTACCAGGAGCCTAGAGAAAGAAAGACACTGAGCAAAGTCCTGCTACTCAGAGAACAGATATCACGGGAAAGGAGTTCAGCTGCCTGGAAACCTGAACTGGAAGTGGCATCTCTCCAATAATCACAGAAAATAGAGGCAAAAAGGGGTTTGAGGCTCCCTGTGACTGGTACAGTGAGGAGGTGACATTTTTCTTTTAGTTCCTTAGCCTTTGAAGAAGCAAGAAGGGTGTTACCAATGTAGGACCAGGCTACAGACCTGGGGCCTAACCATAGCCCTCTAGCAGATAAACTGGAGTATTATAGGCTAAATGTTGTATAATCTGGTCCTCTAATAGAAAGATGGCCTCCAGTGAAAAGGAGTTATTGCCAGATTACTGTTCAATAAGACCTCATTCTTCATATGTACTCCTAGACATCTTCTCTATTCACTAAGAAAATTGCTGCAGTAGGGCAAACACTCAAAAAAGTGGTTGTCTTTGGTCTTTTTTCATTTTCCAGAAAAGTGGACATTTTTTAAATAAATGGAAGTCAGAGGGTATTTAATATAGACCATTACTCTCCAATACTGCACATGCATCATTATGCAGTATTGAAGTGACTACTTCCCACTCTTGTGCACAGACTTCAACATTCATTTATGTTTAGGTCTTGCACTTAAATTACATTTACACCATCCTTCTGAAGAGAGATTTTTGTAATGGGACTAGACTCTGCTTGTACCAGCTCTTACTACCTTAATGCAGCCAGAATTGTATAAAGAACATCAGTGTACACTAAGTTTAATCTGTGTTAGGATGTCCATCTTTCTCAGAGGGAAAGATAGATTACTCTAATATGCAAGGTTTTGTAATAACAAAATGTCTTGCCTAAAATTGCAGCTTAGTTGGTAGATTGGGTAGAAAGAATTATTCCCATGTAGATTCTAACGTTGTATTTTAATAAATGTTTTAAATAAAGGGAAGGCTACTTCCCATGCAGTTTTGCTTTGTTCTAATGAAATATTTACCATGTTGTAATTGCAGTCCATCCCTCAGGCAGAAGGATACTGCCAGCCATGTAATAAATATTCTACTATGCCTCAGCTGGGCTTTTTGAAAAGGAAACTTCTCTTGGTAGGTAACAGTTGTTTGATAATGGCCTGTTCTGAGATGACCACTAGGGTTTTTGTTCACTAAATGGATTTTAGTAACAGCAGGGATGTAAGATGCAGCACACAGCATCACATTTTGCTAATCTTTTATACATTCAAAGAATTTTACTAATTATGCCTTACAGAGGAGAAACAAGCCACATGAGCCAAATCACCGAGTTACTTCTCAACTGCAAAAACTCTTTGTAAAACCACTTCCAAAGAAATACAAGAAACTCTCTTGAAAAAAAAACCCAGGAACTCTAGAGAGGGCAATGTGTGGAACTAGATCCTCCCCCCACAGCTGTAGCTCTGCTACTTGACTTAAATCAACTGAGAACCTAGATCTTCCTTCAGTCAACGTCAGAGTACTTTTTTTCCCCTTTCAAATCGCACAAAATCTAACTTAATCATAACAAAGGACACCAAAACAGGTCTGGATTTATTTCCACACTTGAAAGTCTGTAGTCAATGTCCAAGGACACCTACAGTGCACTTGGCTTTCAATCACTTCCACAGGTTGTTCTCATACCTTCCATTACTGCTGCTCTCTTCCACTAGTGTTGATATGGACCCAACATCTTCAGGCTCATGTCAATTGTCAATCTCAGTTTACATAAACCAGCTGTAAGTATTCCTTTAAAACCAAATTACTTAGAATAGTGGAAGTTCATGTGATGCTGCAGAGAAGACAGAAAACCTCACAGGAACTCCCATACTGCTTCCTATCTCCGTTACTGATCGCAGCTTCTCTGTCATGGGAAAGAACATGGTGGGGACAGGCAGGGAGAGAACAAGCAGCAGCAGAAAGAGTGAAGCTATTAAATTTTCTCAGTTCCCTCTCTCAGTCCCTGCCTTTCCTTACTGGCCTTTGATCTAATACTACGATCTCACAAATGGAAAAGAACAGAGAATAGCCAGGAGGTAGAGTCCTGGGGTTCAGCTAAGAAAGAGTTAATTTTCACAAGAAGCTGGGAGGGGGCACAGCCAGGAGAGCTGACCTGAACTAGCCAGGGGGATATTCGATGCCATATGTTATCATGCTCAGTATATAACTGGGGGAGCTGGCGGGGGGGGGGGGGACGGGACGACCATGGCTCCAGAACAGGCTGAGCATTGGGTTCCAGGTGGTAAGCACTTGCATTGTGCATCATTTACTTTAGACATTTTTTAATTAATATTATTGTTATTACTACTTCTTCTCTCCTTGTGTTGTCCTATTAAACCATCCTTATCTCAACCCACGAGGTTTTACCTTTTTCTTACGATCTCCTCCCCATCCCACCGAGGCGGGGGGACTGAGCAAGCAGTCATGTGGTGCTTAGCTGCCGTCTGGGCTTAAACCACAACAGATAGCAATAAATATGCAGCAGTACTTTTCTGCCTTTAGTTTCCACCTTCATTCATAGCAGCAAAATTTCCTCAACATATTCCTCCTTACAGAATGGGGAGGAGGACACTTTATGCCAAACAGAGATGTATTTGTTTCCTCTTAAAACAAAAGATCAGCCTCTCACTTCTGTATTCAGAACTGCATATTTGTTACATTGCCTACAACCAGACTTTAAATATTTATTGCTCATGCGGTTGAAAAATAATGCAATCAGTTGACAAGCAATCCTCCACAGATTCTCCCTCTGACAATATTTTAAGCCGTGGGGGAAAGCACGCTACAGCTGGCTGGCACCTTACCCTGCAAGCAGCTCTGCAGGTATGGATCCTGCCTGGATGTTAGGTTCCTCCATGACTGGCAGGGGTACACAAGCTTAAGGACCCCAGTGTTTCACATCTCACAGAAAAGATCCACAGGATCCCAAACCAAAGCAGAGAAAAAAGC
Source organism: Haliaeetus leucocephalus (assembly GCF_000737465.1). Taxonomy (NCBI): domain Eukaryota; kingdom Metazoa; phylum Chordata; class Aves; order Accipitriformes; family Accipitridae; genus Haliaeetus; species Haliaeetus leucocephalus. Next base: position 13,590,078 of record NW_010973368.1, on the reverse strand, counting down.
AATACAGTAGTCGTTTCCAGTTCTGAATACTCTTGATGGGCCCCACAGAGGATTACGTTGGCTGTGTCTGGTAGGGCTTTTTGACTGCAGAGTCTGTACCAGCCAGCTGACAGCCTCCATGTCTCCTCACATCTCTATGAAGACAGACACCCTGACCAGCAACGAAGACAGAAATCACAAAGAATGGGAAACACTTAGCTGGCCTGACTCATCCCACAACTTAACAAATATTTTTCTGTCCAGGAGCAGCCACCAGTCTCACTGGAATAGGAAGCAGCAGCAGGTCTCAAAAGAGCCATACAACCTCTTCAAACAGCTTGCGTGTCACCAGTGCTCAACACACCACCTCTGGGAAACCACTGGCGTATTCATCTGAGTTAGAAGAACCACTGCTAAAACAGGCTAAGTCTTAAGGACCGATCAAACCTTTCCTCATCAAACATACACTGGCCATACAGTGTGCGCTCCCTCCATGGTCAAGTACATTCTGGGAACTGTGGAACACTTTCTGCACATTTTGTTAACTATATGGAAGATGGAGTCAAATGCAAAATACACTTCAAAAGTTTCAATTAAAAATAGTAACCAACTTTCAGATTAAGGCTTCTGGCTTTTAGTCATCTTCGTGGGAAATGGCAACATCTTAACTTTCCCCCATTTGTGGTGATTCAGATACACATCAAGCTTAGCTCTATAAGGTGTCCAGTCTCTATTGAATTGTCTACAGTGCATGATGCATTGTACAAGCATCTTTCAGAAACAAAAGCTCTGAACAAAAGACTGTTAAACATGGGAAATTTATCTTTTTTTCTAAAAAGATAAGAGGTACCTACAGAAAAGTGCAGATGCATAAGTAGCATCCTAATATATATGACAAGTCAGGAAGCTTTCCTAATACTAATTTGATCATTTCTCTTGTGGCTACAAGCAAGAGAAGATGTTTTTCGGTTTTGTCTTGTATCTTGGCAAGTTCAACACTGTTTCCAATTTTTCTTGTCTGGGTCCTGTAGTTATGAAACTCCTGATTTACTTTCATACAGAGTGAGAGCAAGGATCTTTTTGTGCAGAGCTTGGGTTGCCAGAGGCTTGTTGGCTTCTTCCAAGAAAGATTAAGTCATTACCTGTGATACTCTGTAAATATAAAGAAATGAGATCCAAGCACACCATTCATCTCACAAATGGGTGGAGATGGACCAGCTGAAGTTACTACGAAAAGATTATAAATAGCTCTGTTAGCAGTGATGCAGCACGCAGGACTGAAGTCCCTGGCTGTAAGTATAGGGATACTGAAATAAGTGATGGAATTGCTTCATGCTTCTCCTGCCCTATCATAGGACAGGAAAAATGATTTTTTCCAATGCATTTTCACTAGAAAATTTTCATTAGAAATGAAATTTCATTTTCATTAGAAAAATATGTAAGAATGCAGAAGTGTTACTTATGGCTTTTAAAAAGCTAGAACAAGCAAAATGTTGGCAAGGACTTTAAACATAAAGGGTCAAACCCATGTTATGAGATAGCCATAGAGAATGGAGATAAAAACATCATGGGTAAAGAAAGGCACAGTATCAAAACTTCTTAATTTCCCAAATATTGAAAAAGAGGAAACCATACAAGAAAAAGTTACATGCCCCAAAGCACATAGGCTAAACACACATCAAATGCAAAAACACACAAGAGAAAGGCAAATTTTCACATATTTTGTAAACAAAAGGTTATACCAGCCAGCAAACAAGGGTTGAAAACAGCAAAGGAAACCTTGCAGTAATGCCAATGAGATGGCAGAGAGAGGACAAGGGAACATGGCCAGCGGTGAGTATGCTGTGCTCAGAAAGCATGCTGAGAAAATGCCAGAAACAAGTGGCAGACAGGATTTTCCTTCCGCTTAAAACAGTTTCGTTCCTTGAGACTCTACTGTGCTGAACTGGGTTATTTCAGTTTTACTCCTTAGAGTAGAGGCATTCTCAAAGAGGTTTTGCACATCTGACACAAAGCTGGTATTGCTTAATTAGCCCAATTTTGTCAGATTTTGTACCAGTTTAATGCCACTGGATTGTACTATATTATCTAGGTGAGGTAAGGGGTTTCACAGACTTGGCCAGAGGTGCCCTCATGCCCTTCGCTTTGGCAGTATCCTAACCTGGGCAGAGCAGACCCCCTCCCATTTGCCACCTACCACATGCCCACAGGGCAGCAGCTACAGGAGAATCCAATGGCACATGCTCATTTAAATGAGGAAAAGACACAGATCTTCATGAGTTAAACTCACATGCAACAGCAGTAAGTATATTAATAGCTGAAAGTAACGCTGTGATTTACTGCAGGAAGATTTCCTCTCTCCCTCATGTCCCAGGCTCTACCACACAGGAGAGCCATGGGCTGCTATCACCTTGCATGAGCAAACCATATCTTCAGGGAACAGCTTTAACTTACCTTTCCAGAAGGGTCAGGGCCCACTTCTCATGGGTAAAGGGAGAAAAAACAAAGAATCCAATGCCCTGTCTAAGATACAACTTTTCTCCTGATGACAAAAGTAAAATTCTATCCATTTTTTCTTCCCTTTGGACAAAATACTTTGCTTTCTTCCTAACCAAAACAGCTCAATAGTCCTTTGTCTCAGGTTTATCCCTGTGGAGATGAAGGAACCGGGAAGAACAGGGAAATTGCCCTTGCCCCCTCCTCAGCTGCCTCCATAGACCTCCAGCCGCAAACCCCACATCACACTCCCACCCCTCCTGCTCCGAGACCACTTCTCCGTGTTTGCACTTCATAGAAGCTGGCTTTATAGGTCTTCTTCTCCCCAGAACTCCTTGCTACCTCGGTGTACAGGCTTCAACAGCATCTCAGCTCTGCCCCAAATTTCACTGCCCTTCTCCAGGGTGCCCTTTCCAGGCAGGGTGTTTACAGGGCAGGTTCCCATCTCAGCAGTTGTGTCTCTTGCAGCCAAGAGAGGGCCAGGGCCAGGGCCAGGGCCCACACAGCACATTCCAAAGCTGAAGCCTCTCTGCCTGTGCCCCAACCAGGAGCTTTGGCCTTGGACACAGGTGCAGGAGGGAGTTGTGCAACGGAACGTATCATTTTCATCACAGAATACCTTCAGACTGTTGTCTCCAACTCGGACCGCTTTTCAGGGCAGCCACATTTGCTGCAGTGTTCTTCAAAGGCTTCCCGCTGCCAAAACAGTCATTGACATTGTAACAGTGTGACGCTATACCCAGCAAGGAGAATGACAAACAAATGTAATCCCAGGTGAAATACAAAGAAAAATTAATTAAACATGTGCATAGAAATAATTACATGCTGCATAAAGACACATGCAAACTGACATTCTACAGATGACTCATACTTCCCTGCTTTTTTCCAGTGTTTCTTTGAAGCTTGCTCTTAGTCATGTTGAGGAGAGTGTATTCACTCACAGAGCCACGCTGCCTTCATTAAGAGCACTCGCTCCGATCCCAAATCCCCTTCACCACCAGCATGGCCACATCTGCTGTGACGGAGCACGTAAGATCTCAAGATGTAAGATCACTAGATCTGCCTGTGTCTTCTAGAGCTTTTCCAATCCCCTGAAACAAAAAACAGCTCAAAAAGCATACAGAATTGCAAATAGGCAGATATCTTGGACAGCAGTTTCTTTACAGACTGATTAGAATAGCTGTGACCTTGTAAGCATGAAATCAGCTTCATCACCGCCACTAGTTCAGTAAGTAAAGACTAATACTGTGGGAAGAATGGGATTCTACCAGACAATGAACCAAAGCGATTTCTTTTTTCTAAGAAGCTTTATCAAAAATCCTCAGAGGCCTCATTATAAGAGACACTGACAGCCTCACCCCTCAGCATTTTCTCTATTTACCAAAGCATGTAAGGAAGGAATATTAGACAGTCCTTGCAATGCAGCGCTTATTGCATCATTGCAGTCACAGGTCCCTGTATATTGCTCTTCCCTTAGGGGTCACGGCATTTCACCCAGGGGCTCTGATGGTGGCACTTCACTCCAGGAAGTCCTGGCAGTTTATACCACCCTGCCAAGAGCCCTCTCTATAGCTGCACTGGTACTAGGTCTCCCTCATCAGCCTTTTTTGTTCCCAGCCAGAAAAGGGTCTGCCAAGGAACAACTACATTGTCACTACATGGTGCAGATGTATTTCTGTGAAGCTTTAAATAAGGGAAGGAGCTGGGCTGGTAGAAAGGGCAAGGCATGCCAGGTATGCAATAGAAAACACCCCACAGCTGCTTTGGCTGTGGGAAATGCTGACGCTCAACAGCTGGTGCCATTGGGGGCTGAAATGGGATCAAAAGAGAAAATAGGGCCCTGGGCAAGGAAGAGGTTTTCCATTTAAATCTGAGACAGATAAAGCAGAAAGAGCTAGCAATGTTAAGCAAGACTCTTTAGCAGTGATGTTTTGTAGAGAATTGACAGGGCTGATGTTATGAGCCAGGAAACCAGGACAAGGGAGTTGCAGAAAGGAGGGAAGGGACTGAGAGGAAAATGAATGAGTGCTCTGGGACATTTGTTCCCTTCTTCTGTTTGAGAGAAATACTTCTTTCAAACAGTAATAACCTCCCTGAAAAGTAAATTGGACTCAATGCTTTAGTGCGGCTGCAGGATGCTGCCCTGCGCCAGTGAAGCACTTAAGCATATACTTATTTCAAGCTTATGGGCAGCCCAGAAAGCCAACAGGACCACACACTTGGAGAGAAATACAAATATAAATGCTCTGCTGGATTCAGACCTGGGAGCTAGATTCTGCCTTCAGCTCCAGTCATGCAACTTCAGTAGGGGCTAGACTGACAGCTGGGATACACCACCCTGCATATATGTGAATGTAATGAAAAAAAATCTTACCAAAGGAAAGCCACTGAAATGAACTAATATGTTTAACTTTTACATAATAAACTTATGTTTTCCAAGGTAGTTTTCAAAGAGCCCCTGGATATACGCTGTACATCCTTTTGCTTCTGCCACTCCTTAGGAAATCATGGTTTCTAAAAAATGCTTATTGCTTACAAGGATCTATAAATTTTGTTCTGTGTAGCTTGAAACGATTGGCACAAACTGACATATATTTTATTTTTACAACTGGACTATTTAATTTCTTTTCTTAAAACTACTTCTCAGCAATGACATACCAGCAACAATATTATCACGTAGGATTTGTTGAATAAGAAGACACACAGAAAGAAGAAACCATCTGGTTGAAAGGAAGAATATCCATCCTCTGTACAGGGGACAAGGACTATAAATAAAAATTTACTGATCTGAAAGGATATTGGAAAGTACTAGTCAGACTCTGTTTTACTGTTAGCCACACTTCAGTACATCCTCCTGCACACCCAGCATAGGCTGATGGAGAAACACTCTGCATGCTTATTGATTTCTTTATTTAGTTTCTAGGCAGTGGAATTACAGCACAAGGATCATTGTTTTCGGACCTTTTGCTATATTCTGCAACGTGACAAAAAGATATATGAAAATTTTGAGCTCATTTGGTAATTGCAGAGATGTCTCAGAACCAAAATGATTAGCTGGATCCTCTGTTTTCAAAGTAAGGAAAATCATGGTATTTTAATAACACAGGATTTTGATCCTTTTCAGGTTTTGTGGCATCAAAGCAACCCTACTTTTGCCATTGATTTTGTTAGGACTCTTTGTTTTCAGCACAGGCAACAATGTTTGAATCAATTTAAATGACTAACCTCTCCTATTCTGATTATTATTTTTGTATTCCATTATGTGTCTGAGATGATGGGAGTATTCCAGCAATTACATGAAGAATCTGTGAGCACTCCAGGCACTGTGGATGAAATGTGCTACTATTGTAATTCTTAAAATACCATGTCATGGAAGCGCTCACAAGTCAAATAAGACTCATATAAGTGACTCTTAAAAGCTGAGCTGGACTTACAAATTATCCCTAAATGATCTGAGAACTCAAAACCAAACAGAAACATATTTTAGAGAAGGAAAGTCTCAGCTGGATTTCCAGGCCTTCATCCCATGGTCCTCCCACCCACTCTGTCACATGGAAGTGGCAGGAGTCTGGGGAATACAAGGATGCAGAAACTTGGTCCCTTTTCAAACTCTACCAAGGAGTGAGGGAGCTCCTATGAGGAGCAGCTGAGGACTTTGGGTTTGTCTAGTTTGGAGAAAAGGAGGCTGAGGGGCGCCCTCATTGCTCTCCGCAGCTTCCTGAGGAGGGGAAGTGGAGAGGAAGGTGCTGAGCTCTTCACCCCGGGATCCAGTGATAGGACGCCTGGGAATGGTCCAAAGCTGTGCCAGGGGAGGTTTAGACTGGACGTTAGGATGCATTTCTTTACTGAGAGGGTGGTCAAACACTGGAACAGGCTTCCTAGAGAGGTGGTCGATGCCCCAGGCCTGTCAGAGGCTTTTTGACAATGCCCCTAATAATGTGCTCTGACTTTTGGTCAGCCCTGAAGTGGTCAGGCAGTTGGACTAGATGATTGTTGTAGGTCCCTTCCAACTGAAATATTCTATTCTATTCTATTCTATTCTATTCTATTCTATTCCATTCCATTCCATTCCATTCCATTCCAGTCTACTTCTAGGAAAATACACATACAGGAAAACATGGAGAGCAGGGGTTGCAGCATCACACAACATTCTCAGAGGAGATGGCGTGGTCCCATTCAGGAAGACACCTTTTCAGTCCACTTGGATCAGAGCAGTGGTGACTGCTGGGAATGAGGATGACACCAGATGCTGCCAAGGGCCCTTCAAAGCTCCTGAGAGCCACTTCTCTAGATGTGTTTTTGAGAGGGACATTCAGAGGCACCTTAAGAAATCACTGGCTGCTTTTCTGTTTTATATTAGGCATTGCTTTATTTTTGCTCCTTCAGTACAGCATTTAAAAAAAACACTGACAAACAAAGATGTGACAAGTTTTCCCTCTGAAATCATAACCTGGACAGCATGAAACGGGGAGCTCTGGTACCAGTGTGTGATAGATAAACATCATGGAAACGTGAGGCGGCCATCAATTGCAGCAGGACTTTGATGCTGAACAGAAGCCTTTCAAAGCCCAGAGACACCCCAGCCATGGTCCCCTGACACCCTGGCCTTTGCCATAGTCTCTCTCACCACAGCAAAGCCAGCTGAGCATGTAACTCAATTAGGATGTGAAAAATGTGCATGCTCCCCTCACTCCCCCCCGAGAGCATGGGGGACAACATGGCCAACAGCCAGGCACAGGGAAGAGGCGGCTGTGTGCTCACAGGCTGAATTTGGTACCTCTGAAGATTTGCTACAGCATTGTCAATGACAAGCAGACATCTCACAGCCTCTCGCTTTCCATCTCACTTCAGTGCTCCCAAATTCATGGGAGAAGCAGTCTGATGCACAAGAGTTATGCGGTGAGGGGTGGTCTTGGTTTACGAAAGATATATGAATGGCCAAAAAAATCCAAAAAAACAAAATAAATTAAATAAAAGGCATTCATTGCTGAATACTCTTGAATACTCTGCTGATTCACATAGCATGGTTTTATGAGCCAGGTCTCAGCCTCCTGCAGCCGGCGCTCCCTCTTGCTGAGCAGTTTTGATTGTCCATGGGAAGGCATCCCCAGGGTGGATCAGCACCAGCGGGGAGGCAGGGCTGAGGGCTCCGGCTGCCCGGACACAGATTCGGGGCTGGACTCCATACGTAGGGGATGGCCACCTCAGGGAGGAAACCATGAAGCTGGGGTTAAAGCACAAGAGTTGTGGGGGTTTTTGCTGGCCCTGAGAGGTACCGTGTATCTTTGGGAAAGTAAGTGGAGAAATAGGAAAACATAACTGAAGAAATCAAAGAGCAGTAAGAATCTTTATTTGATACCTTCTACCGCATACACAAGGACTACTGATGATTGAGAGAGTTGGTCTGAACGTTGTAATTCAGGTAGTTTTCAGTGAGACAGTGATAATTCAACAAAAAGGTTGGGGTTTTTTTCTCCACAGAATTTCTTTGATACCAATGAAAATTCATTCGGGAAAAAGGGGGGCAAAGTATTATAGCTTTTTGGAACTGAGTTTTGATTTTAATCTGAAAAAACTTTTCAGTCTGAAATTAATCTTCTATTAAGAAAAGGAAAACAGCCAAAACAAAACATGTTTAAAATACATAAAACCAAATTGCAACAAACAGTTGTTTCTAAATGCCATTCTGTGACAATCTCTGAACTGCTGAGGGTTTGTCCTGGTTTCGGCTGGGACAGAGCTAATTTTCTTTCTAGAAGCTGGTATAGTGTTATGTCTTGGATTCAGTATGAGAAGAATGTTGATAAGACACTGATGTTTTCAGTTGTTGCTAAGTAATGTTTAGTCTAAAGTCAAGGATTTTTCAGCTTCTGATGCCCAGCCAGCAAGAAGGCTGGAGGGGCACAAGAAGTAGGGAGGGGACACAGCCAGGACAGCTGACCCAAACTGGCCAAAAGGGGTATTCCATACCATGTGATGTCATGTCCAGTATATAAACTGGGGGGAGTTGGCCAGGGGGGGATTGGTGCTCAGGAACTAACTGGGCATTGGTTGGTGAGTGGTGAGCAATCGCATTGTGCATCACTTGTTTTGTATATTCCAATCCTTTTATTATTATTCTCATTTTTTAATTGTTGTTATTATTATCATTATTAGTTTCTTCCTTTCTGTTCTGTTAAACTGTTCTTATCTCAACCCATGAGATTTTTCTTTTTCTTTTTTTTTTTTTTTTTTTTGTGATTCTCTCCCCCATCCCACTGGGCGGGTGGGAAGTGAGTGAGTGGCTGTGTGGTGCTTAGTTGCTGGCTGGGGTTAAACGATGACAGGGGTTTGCTCTAGCTCAGGTCAAAAATAATTTCAAAGAATAAATACTCAGTGGGTAGAAAAAGCATTTTTTTCAGCATCTCTGATGACGGGAAGTCACAGGAGTGGTAGGAAAGCCCCATGTTTGGGTGTTTTAACACCCAAATACAACAGCAAGGGGTCTGTGTTGAGTCGTGCTAGCATTTGGCTACTGCCTTGCTAATAGCTCTGGTGTTATTTTACATCTTTGCACCAATGGAACCAGGCACATTAGCAATGGTGATATTTCAAATTTTGGAAAGTTAATTGCCTGAGTATTAGTGCCTTTCATCAAGTATAAAGGACACCGGGCACTTGGTCTGTCAGGGTGCACCGAGGGCTGTTGCCCCACGGGGGAAGGTCAGCCAGGAGCTGAGAACCGTCTATGGTCATCAGATTTTTCGTCTTGCTCTGTAAATTGCAAAGACGGTGCAATGCACCGCTTCAAGGAGTTTGACAGCTGAACTCTTTTTTCTAAAATCAAAAGAATCTAATCTTGTAGGACTGTCATACTCAGCACAGTATTGAGGTCACTTGGGGCTGGCCATACAAACAGGCTCGAGAAGTAAGACCCTCTGTTTTCTGTAAATGGCCATATACTTTCTACCTAAACTTGTAGTGAGGTTTACATAATTGTATATTGCCCTAAGGATGTGATTATGTTTCTTTTCTTGATCTTTAAAACAGGAGATCAGTATGTACTAGGAAGAGGCTTATAAAACCTAAAAAGCGACAAAGGATGCAAAATCCATTTGCTAGTGTTTGCACAGCTTAGTGAAACTGTACATAAATATTATTATACAATCAAATAGAAATATGATAAAGCCACTAATGATTTAGTGCGTTGGCTGAAGGTGAATCATATAAAGGAAAATGTAAAACATTCAGCACAGATTTTTTTTTTGAAGCAGTTTAGGGAAATGCCTAGTTTCTCATGGAAGATATAGTTTGAATATTCCTCCATTGTCTTGATTCTTTCATTGTTATATTAGGCAGGCTTTAGCATCATCCTCATCAATCATAGTCTCAAACAGATCAGCTGAAAATAACGTCAATGGGGCAAAGCGAAATATCTCATTGTACAGGAAATTTTGTATTTTTCCCTGTTTGATTAGTTGCGTTGTTGCTATAGCTGAATTGTCAGCTAACTGTCAGCTAATGCCCCAAACCTGCAAATACATATTCATACACATATTAATGGTAAAGGAGCTTAGACGCTTAGTCTGAATTATGTACATGCATAGTCTTAGCAGTGTGAGCATCTAAATTATGGCCTGGTGTGTATTATGCAATGTCAGCAGGCGTGTAAGAAAGACAGTTGTGTGGTCGCACTTTGGAGTTTCAATCTGCTAAAAATGTATATGTCTGACACTGTTTTCTTTTAGCTAATGCAAACATTTCATATGCTTCTCTGCTGACATTTCTTTGAAAATGCACAGCTCTAAATGATGAACCTTTGTCCCACAGAATTCCTTTAGGCTCCAAAAATAATGGTTTCACATTATTATAAAAATACTGCTAACAATGTGCACTGGATGCAAAGAAAACCACTGACTGACTTTTCCTGCCCACAATAACAAATTAATAAAACATTGACAATGTCATCTTCATTCTTTCCTTATGCATCCATTACCAACATTTTTGCATTAGCCATCATTATTACAAAAATAAGAATAATATCTGCAAAACTAAAATTGAATTGATTGGTAAGGGAAAAAAAAGCAGCACATTAAAATTTGAAAACATATATAGTAAATTTTAATCCATATCTTAAATTCACAAAGCCAGAATTATTTATAAAGCCTTTCCCATTGAGTTTGCAGGAACTAAAGGTGAGATATCATGCCCCTGCTACAGCAACATTTTATTACATTTACCCACCACCAATATCAATCCACCATAATACCGTTCCCCCTCAAGAAGGTAGGTGAGTAAGTACCATCTCCAAAGCAGCCAGCCTCCTCTGCACCAACTCTGGCTCACTGTGGCTCCCATCTGGTGTCCCTTGCTAATGCTAGTCCGTTAACACCTTGCTGCCAGAGAGACTGACAATGGCTGAGACTTGTTACGGTGAGACCTTCGTGATATCAAGGCCAGATTAAGATATCGGGCCTTTAATCTATTCCTGAAGACCTGGCTCCAGAAGGCATGTGAGTATCACAAAGGTTCAGCATCAGAAAACAAGTCTGCCTGAGTCTAACTGCTGACTGAGCCTGTGGAGAACCCAGAGACCAGGTGATAAACTTGCATTTCCCAGACTATGTACGATGTTGGGAGGGAAAAAGATCCCCATCGGCACTCCAGGCAAGTGACCTGGTTGTCAGCAAGAAATGGATGCTCCTGCTGCTACCTCTGCCTTGCAGGAGGGACTTTGCTCCCTATTCTAGGAGCTTAGGGAAGCCCAAAGCTGTTTGCTTCACCCAGATGGAAGGAAGCTCTGCAGCTGCCAAGAGGGTCAGGAGCGGTGCATGGATCACCTTGAGCTGAATTTGTACTGGTTGCAGAAGAAGGGATCCCGGTGCTGTGAACACAGCTAAATACCTTCTATGAACAAAGCAGGATGTCTTTCACTCTACAGAGCTTGACTTGGGATCCAGACCTTGGTACAAAACCCTGCTGTAGGGGCCAGTTACAGCCCAAACCCACCCCCCTCGCAGTCACAGATACTCTGTCAGTGAGAGACTACACGTGGAGGACTGCGAGCCATGGGCATGGCACGGGGCAGGCACGTTTCTGGACAAACAAGCACCTTTCTAGGTAACAGCTACATTATGTGAAGTTGTATCATTGGAAACAGTTGGGTGCTTTCAACCCTACAAATTGCCTTTCACCATCTGAGTCCCCAGGTGAAATGCAAATAAGCAAACCTAACGCTTAAGACAAGGAGAGTCTTATTAGATACCAGATGGTTCATATGTAGATAAATTCAGATGGATGCATGTGGGATTTCAGCCTGGCGTGGAGGTTTCCACGCTGAACAGGTTTTGTTTCTCTTGGATTAGTGGTGGGGAAGGAAAGCTACGCTGAGTGTATAAGACTCTTTGGGAAGACCTCCAAAAAGCACAGCCAGGCACAGAAGCAGTGTACGTTCTGCAGGGTGTCTGCAGGGTATCTGCTGGAAAGAAAGTTGAACAGCATTTTTTGTTGTTGACTGCATAATGTACTATTCCTTACATTTTTAAGTCTTTGTAAATCTGTGCATTCTGCTCCAAAGAAGACAAAGCCTCTCAGTAAACAAGAGGGGCTTACATATATGTGCAGTGTGTTCCTGGGCTGCCAAAACATGCTCTTGGGAAGCAAGCCAGAGTCACTCGGAGGCCTGGTCGGTGTTTTCTTTGGTTGCTGCTGGAAAGTGCTGCTGAAACATTTTCAATGAGGTTCTTTCTTTCAATTAGACATATTTCTTCCAGAAACTTTCCAAGGAACAATAATATTTTTTCTCCAAAATACTGGCTAGCCAGAAACAAAGTACTCCAGCCAAGCCTCAAACTATTTAATTAGTAAATTCTGCAGTGCTGCCTTCCTGGAGTTTTAATTCAGTCACTTTTTATCCCAGTTCCCCTCTCTGGACGCAGTTCTCTGCTTATGCCACAATGCACTCTGAAACGTCAATTCTCACTCAGAAACAATGAGACCTCCTGACACAGATGAGACCCTGGGGCATGTGGGATGAGCTCCAGGATATAAATTAAATGGAAATATAAGACACTTGGACTTAAGCAATGCTTCATACTAAAGTTTTATCATAATGTAACTGAAGATTTTTTGTATTTGGAAGTCTACTGAATCAAAATTTTACTTGTGGGCCAGGGGAAGGATAGGTCTGGGAATTCAACCAGCAAAGTATCCCCTAGATTATCAGACAATAACGTAAAGATGATTACTGATTGTCCTTAAAATAATAAAACTCTGTCCCATAGTAGACCTTTACATCACTATAAACCAAAACAGCAACTTCCAGAGGCTCCCAGGCTGGGTACATGTAAAAAACTCTCCTAAGGAGTGATGAGCCACACACTGCTGTGGAGGTGCAAGCAGAAGGAGGAAAAGGTACATAATTGAAAAAAAATGCCCTGTCAGCCAGCACACAATTCCTGTACATACATTCCTGTATAAAGACGTGATTCCTGAGATGATGAGTTTTCAGTGGCAGTTCTAGGAACCAGGGATGAGAGTGGCTACCTATCTTTCGTCTTTCTCCTCACTTTGTTGTGTGCATAATGTGATTTAGATATAGCTTTATCTTCTTCTTTCGTGAAAGCCTTCTGTACCCACCACACAACACACCAGACACTAGCAGGGAGCATGTCACCTTCCTGTCACCTGAGGAAAATATTTTTCACTTCCGTAACACAAACCATTAAACTACATAGGATAATTTAAAAATACAATGGTATTTCTAGTTGACAGAAGCAGAAGGTGATGTTTTCATATCTTATTAAGATATTGGATATTAAATTCCTTCTACTCAAATGCAAACATGAAAGTTCCTGTCACTAATGGAGTAATATTTTATTTTAAAAAATTTACTTTGGAAACTATTTACATTACCTACAAGTCAAGCCAAAAATGAGACTATCAGCTTTTTCCTTGCCAAAGCAGATTTACCATTCAGCACCTGTAATGAGAAGTTTTATTCAACTATTTATACTGCAGTTACTGACTGTAAGGTATCCATGATATATATATGTTACCTATTTGAATATTTCTTACAGATGCATGCTGAAAACTGCTCACATAAAAAAGCATGAGGGTAATTTGGCTCCAGCTGGCATTCGGCCGAAAGCAGGCCTGCGTGCGGCTGCCTGGGTAAGCATACTTTCAGATCGTTGTATAAAACATTTCCCTTCCACAGTCATTCTTGAAGACATACTTTTCCCATATCAGTGTTCATGAATACCAAATAAAAGGTAAAGAAATTTCCCTTGAAGGAAACACTTCATCTTTATTTAAATGAATACTTAATGAATCTACTTAAGAAGTACTTGCCCTAGGATATTTCTAGAACTATCTGTGAACAGAAACCTGTAAAATTAAAATACTGTTAAACTTTTTATGGAATGGGATAAACTATTTTTCCTGTTTCAGGGTGCAATGAAAGTCCCGTGGCAAAGCACACAGTACTCGGCTGCTGATGGCGCAGAGAGGCAGGCAGCTGGATACACTGCCTATGCTGAGACTAACAGGCAAAGTACAACACGCCTACAGTTGGAAAGTCTTCCCCTACCGGGTCTTCTCTTGGGAAAGGCAGAGTAAATACAGAGCCCTTAGGCTTTTTGATCCACTAGTTCAGCTTAAGCACGTTTGGGCTATTTGCAGTGCCTGTCAGTGAAGACGCTGGCCCATGTCTGAAGGAGTGCAACTGTGATAAGCAGCAAAAGTTGCTACTTTACTTTAGGGGATTGGGGGGGTTATATGCTGGTTTACAACGCAGAGCTTTAATTTGTAATATTAATAGAAGTACTTAATGAAATTTCATTCATTAAGCGTCTTCATGCCCACAAGGTGATGACAGGTATTACCCTTTGACACAGAGAGAGGCAAAGAAAAATCAGGCATCAGGGCTCATCTCTTGACTCGGACACTGCCCCTTCCCAGGCTTCCCCTCTAGAAGATGGGTAGAAGCCTCAGGCAGATTGCTTTGGTGTTTGCTGGAGAAGGAGTAGGAGAGGTTCAAGAGAACATCTGCAGACAGGACCCTGCCAACAGGAGGGACAGGCTGGAGTTAGCCAGGTGGCTGCTGTGCTCTGGGACATGAGTGCCAATGCTATTGGCCCATGCTGTGATCAGCTGTAGTTCAACCAGAAGAGAAAATGTAGAGTGAAGGTAACTATATTTTAGCCATGATTTTTTTCATACAAGATGATCAAATAGCAGAGTTTGCTAATTCCTTAGAACTACCAGTAAATAACTATAAATTAAAACCCAAGATCAGCCTCACTCAGCTCCACTGAACAGTGCCACTAACATTTCTCACCCTCTGTAAGACCTGCAGCACTACCAGCACCATCCAAACACAAATGTTTCTTCAACCACACCGGCGTGCTGGACACCCTCCTTCTGTGCCGTCCTCTGCTTGTTCAAACCTGTGCTCATTTTCAGCTCTCTCACCCTGTCATGTTTTCATTAACATGAGATTACTTCTGCTCTTTTTTCCTTCAGCCTTCATATTGGATTTCATTTTAACTTATTTACTGACCTTTTCCTTTCACCTAATGGTTTTGTTACTGAATGTGCGATACCACAAGAGACTAAACACCTCTGTTTATGAGACGTGCCCCTCAGGGTTTTCCAGGCTTGCTTTTATATCCTGCAATGAAATTCTGTATTTTTGAGACCAGTCCTAGCACCTGGGAACCAGTGAAAAGCTCATTACCGGTTCCAGAGGGACAGTACTGATCACCAAAAATCAATAAGACTCTAGGATCAAACTTTTTACAGCTCCAGCTGACTTCAGTAGCAATGCCCACTGTGTATCTGAGGATGCAATCCAAACCGCAAGTCAGTAAAGAATTAATTGACCTATTTTTTAAGAGGATATGTCAGAGCTAATGGGCAACATACTTAGACAGCTTGAGGCAGAATTGAGGTCTCATATTTTTAATGCTTCATATATTTATAGGTACTGAACTCTGAAGAAAAATGGTGATCATCATCATCATCATCATTGTACATTCCTGTCAAAAACACAAGTCAGAGAATTTCACTGCACTGACCTCAGTTAAAGCATGTCAGAGAAGCATAAAGGGTTAATGATCCTCACATTTAAAATATACTCTGTATTTACAGTCTGGATTTCACTTAAGCCCCTCACCACAGGCTCTCTAAATTTTTCTTTTCAACTGCATAAACCTCTGCTCAATTCTTTCACTATAAGTACTTAGACAGTGTGACCAGATTTTGAAAGCCATAAATTCTGTGAATTTTATAATATTTTGTGAGATGCTTCAATATTCCTTTCATTTGCTTTTTTTAAAAAAAAAACTATAAATAGAGCCTTCTTTCTGCAACCAGTCTCCAAAGGTCACCTTACAATGTTTTGCTATTTCCCGTATTAAGCAGCAATGCTTTTCAGCTGACATTCCAACTTCAAGTCATGCATATGAGCATGATGTGAGCTTGCTTCAGACCACAGTGAGAGGGCTGCAAACAAGACTGCTGTATAATTGCTGAGAAAAATAACATCCATTGTCAAAAAGGGCACTTCATCAAACAAAATTTAGCTGCATGAATACAAGTGTCTCCAAATATTTGGTTCATGCTAAAAATATAGCACATTTATTAAAAATATATATTTATAAACATTAGTATGAACAGACACAGATGTTAAGCAAATGAGAGAGGAAAAATAACCATGTAATGTATTTCTCCCAACATTTTATCAGGTTTAGGCAGACCTTGCTCAATGGAATTGTTTTTTTCATGATTGCACCATATGTTCATTCTAAATAAAAAGCTTGTCAAATTCAATGTAAGTAAAAGCAAAACCAAGAGAAAAAAATCATTTGACCTAACGGACACGTGATCTGTGCTATGAAGCTATCTTTGAGTTCAATCTTTGTAGGTATAGAGTATACATTTCTATTTGTATATAGTGTACAGTTTCTTTCTTCTCTTTTTTTTTTTTTAAATTGTGTTAAAACAACATATCCCTGGTGGTTTTCTTCAAAGCTACAACATACATCATTGCAGTAATTTTCCCCAAAACTTAAAACCAAACTGAAAGGAAGAGAGCAGGACAGAAGAGTTAAGCTTGTTACTGTGTGAAAAAGTCTTGTTAAATTAATTGTGCTTCAGCCTTTGCTGCCTGCAGGCAGTGCTTTTATGATGTGTTAATATAATACAGAGTCAATTCTGATTAAACAACTTGTCAATAGTCAGCAATGTTTGTCGTCACTCTTAATGGTCGTTTTATCTGGTCTATTTTCATGCCTCCTAGTTTACAACGTTGTGTAAATATACACAAAAATGATCACAATGAGGTTCAGAATTGTCCCAATAATTCCAAGCATTGCCAAGATGGTTTCTTCTTTGCTTTCCTTTTCTTGACTGCCTTTATCTTCTTCATTTCCACTAGTGATTACCATCTTGGTGGCCAGTTTCTTTATCCTCCCCTTCAGGATAACCTAGATTTAGGAAGGAAAACATCAAAATGGATTGTTAGCTTGAGTTTCCAAACTCATATTAATAGTGGAGCCAATTGCAGAATTTTTGCCCCATAACGTGTTATATTAAGAATTCACTTTAAAAGGATTAATATTTTTACTAGCAATTTAGTAAATGCTTGATTAAAATGATAGTTCAGCTAGCCTGTAGATTACTTATAACCCTCCATAACACACTCTGCTTATGTGCCAGCAATCATTCATAACACACATAACTCATCTGCAATGTCATTATAAAACTGGTTAGAAATGTACCCATGAGGTGTGCCTCCACCCCTGCCAGTGGGAACTTTGTCTGCATTAGGACTGCAGGAGACCATCTTGTCAAGTTGCAGACACCCTAGATTTACACTTCAGTACCAAGAAGCAAGTGGGTGAAGGAAATAACACTGGGAAGACCTCGTTTATTTTAATAGGAAAAATCACCAAAGACAAAGGCATTTTGTCTCCGGGCGAGAAGGAAGACAGCAGTGACTTCCTAATAAATAATTCAAAATAAAAGCAAAACCAAAATAACATCCATCTTGGCTTTTATTTTCCTCATTCTTAATGTACAATGAAAAGTTACTTGCAGTGCAGTGAGCTGAAGTGTATTGATCTGCCTGCAGGGAGAATACAACCATTTCCCAAGCAGCAGCCCCAGCCTCTGAACTGCTTAAAAAAAGAAGATTCTTCAAATGTGGGACCAGCCCTGACTCCTGGCACTGCTGGAGCCACAAACAAAGAAGCTGCCTTCGATTTGAAAATATTTATGGTTATAATTTTTCTATAAACTTTGGGAATAAAAGATAAGTAATTGATGTAAATCACTTGAGTAAGTAACTCTTGACAAGACAATGGAATAGAAGGAACAAATCGACCTAAAACGAGGAACCAGAAACTTTAGTGGGCTGGTTGCCCAAGAAGCTTGGCTATACTGCATGAAAACAAGCCCTCTAGGTGAACTTAACTAATCATAATATGAAGACCACACCTCTAGAAGTTAGGATACCAGCCTCCACCTGAAGACCCTCACCCACTGAGCTTGCACAGTAAAATTAAAAGATGCTGCACCTTTAAATGAAGACGAGGCACTATACACCAACCAGCTTTAAGGTATGGAATTATGGGCACCAGTAAAAGGTTGATAAACAATGTATATGGTAATTATGCTAATTTAAAATGTATAAGTGAATGACTGTTTTAGTGCTGGGTGTGCCAGCTTTGAGGAAATACCCCCCAGCACCCCTTCCTTTGCAGAACTGGCAATAAACAGCTAATACCTCAACTCTGTGTGCTATTGGCTTGCACACTGGGTGAACGATCCCACAAGTTTTGGGACAACACTTTGGTCTTCCAGCCAGGCGCTGAGACCTGGGTAAACATGGGATTGTTCAAATTAGAAATGGATATATTCTATTTATCTGTGCTTATCTAATGCTGCAAATTCTAATCTCACAGGCAAACCAGAGTGCCCCAGAAAACTGAAAAAGTTTGGCTGGTTTCCCAAAGCCAACTGATCTGCCAACAGCTGGGTTCAGGAGATGCCCTGCTCTTGTCTACCAAGCTGTAAACCATATCCCATGATGTTTCTGCTGCAGCAAGCAGTGGTAGGATGTAGTAAAAAATGCTCCCTAACAGCTCCTACTTATAAGAGGGGTTTGGCTGGAGGAGAAAGGGGGCACAGGCACTTTCCTCACTCTTCCCTCCGCTAACCTGCACAGCAAAACCACTAGATCCCATGCAGCGTGGATGTTCAGGGTGGGGAGGGCCCCCTGAGAACAGGCTACCACCTGCGTGGGCACACATCCCCCCAGCAGGTATCACCAGAGGGGAGCCCTGACCTGCAGCTCTACCGAGCTCCTGGGCTGTGCAGCCACGGAGCAGTGACCAGAGTACCGAAAAAAAAGATGGAAAGGAGTAGGAGAGGTGAGGAAATCCTGCGACCGAGAGACTGAGAGGGAAAACAGAGAATCCTGACAAAACAACCTGTATTTTGTCACATCTGCAAGTTGTTCATATATAGGGCAGTGAGCAACTGCTGGCAACTTCCTAGAATGGGTGTTGTGTGGAATCCCAGCAGGTACAAGGGATTAGCGGCGAGCAAGGCAGAAGCAGGGGTCTGCGGAGGTGCCACTGGCCTTTATACTTACACTTGCATTAGCATTTACATGTTTTGCCTTAGCATCATCAAGTGATTCAGAGGAGAACAAGGGAGTCAGTAACCCAAGGGTACCCATGGCAGACGCAAGTCAACGGGAGCATGGGGCACCAGGCAGAGGGCTACTGCATCAGACATCAGAGCATGCTCATCCAGCAGGTCTTCAATTAATTGCCCCAGGAGAGCAAAGCTTCAGAGGCACCAGGTACCTCCCAGGGATGCTAGCTCCTGCTGCCCTCCCCTTTCCAGCCCTCAGAAAGTCCTGATCCCCACAGTTCCTCCAGCCACGGCCACCTGAACTCCTCCTGCAGGTGCTACCTCTTCAAGCAGCAGAAGGGTTTTTACATATTTGCCCCCAGCTGGTGTCCAGAGGAGGGCTTGGTTGCATCTGGCAGGTGCCCTCCCTATCTTACTAATTGCCATCATGCAGTCAGTGATACCTTAACAAGCAAATTGGCTCTGGGAATTCACAGGACAATTCCCACAAAAGTCATTTACATTAACCTCACAACCCAAGCACATCCACTCTACGTGGCATCAGATCACAAACCCACATCCCAAGCTATGACGCGCAGCCATTACTTCACCCGCAAAGCCATGAGTCATTCAGGTATTGTATTCTTTTCCCCTTCAGTAACTGGGAGGTTTTCCCTCTGGCCAAATATTTGCATTTCACTGTTTATTTGAAAAATCAAGTGGGATCACAAATACAATCTGATAAAATCCCAGGCCTGGAATGCAAGGATTTGAGGGGAGGGTGAAGTCCTTGCTGGCTGGTTCCCACAAGAGCCAAATGGTCTTGATTCACCACTCTGGCTCCCACAGAAATATGGTCATACCCAAGCATCTCGTGGGTCAAGTGCTTCTGGCTCTGAAAAAAGCCAGAGAAGGTACAGTGGGCCTGTCTGCATCCTATGGTTTGGGCAGAGTTTCCCATTCACATCAATAAACCCACACAGAGTAGTGCAGAGCCCCAGCTGTGGTCGGTTTGCACATGCACTGCATCCACTGATACTCTTAACTTTGGCATGGTGACTCTGCACCACATGAGCTAGACAATCCTGTTTCTAGGATTAATGTGAACAGAGGCAGCATGGGGGTACCTGAAACCCTCTTATTAACATTCTCAGTCTTTTCTTAATAAATCCAAACTGTGCAGCATTAAGTTAGTGTCAGACTCCTTCCTGCAGGATGCTAGATCCTAAAATTAACATAAATCTAAAAAGTAACTAAAATCACAAAAGAAAAAAAACATATCAACAGCTATTAGATATAAAGACAAAGCCTCTGGCTTAGGAAATCCTTGAATTGTGAATTTTTTGGAAGCTAAGAAAGTATTCTGGGGAAGCACCACCATATCCTTGCCTTGTTATTAAAGTCTTTCCCAGGCACCCTTTACTGGTTACTGAGAGAGAGGGTGTCCCTGGGCTGCCCGATCTCTGATCCAGGGCTGTACAGTCACTCTTCTCCTCTTTGCAAGTTCTAATTATCAGCAAGGAGACACTGAGTGCTTTCAAATCCAAACACCGCCAACGCAACTCAGACTGCCAGATTATATCTATCCCACTAAGGGGTCTTAACTGAGGGAGAAGGTCCTCAGTGTGTTGCAGTGAAATATGCAAGGAGAAGCTGGTGACCAGGACATGAAGAACATGAAAGAACAACAAGGAGGCAACAGCAGCTGAGAGTTTTTACATGGGCTGATGCACAGTGTGATTTGTTGGAGGTCATCTCTGTTGCTCCAGTAACACCTATGTGCTGTATTTGGCTCACGCTATGATGATGCAGCCTGGGACTGCATGAACTACATCCTTTTTGGATGAAACTACGCCCAAAGATGTGCTCTAGGAACTCTTCATGTGCTATAAAAACAATAAAAGAAATTTCAGTTCATGGCAGCAGGGTTCCAGAAAAAAGCTAGTCTGAAGTAAAACCCCCAAAGCATGCTTAGTGTGGACACTGGCACCATTAGTTTCGCTGGAGGGACGGCTCCAGTGGGTCCACTCTGCTCACTATTTTATACATCACCTAAACTAGGACGGAGAAAAACACAATGGGCTTGGTATTGAGGCGTTTAACATTCAAACAGGACAAGACTGGGACCAAATACAATTATATTAGTACTTTGCCAAATATAGCACTGTTGAAATCAAGGTAAGTGTTGACTTTGAACTGTGAGGAGACCAGAATCAAAATTACTTCTCCACATTTAAGGACTGACCTTGGGAGAAGAGGAACACTCTCCTAATGGGAGACTCAAGCCTTTAACCTTCACAGATCTCACACTCAGAGCGGTATTTTGGCTGGCTGGGGTTTGTGGGTGTTTTTTGCTACAGGGAAAATATTTGCTGTCAGTTTTAGTATAATTACCCCAATTAAGAAAATAGAAAAGTCTTCTGGCTTTCCGGGTACCTTTTTTCAGCCTTTATTATTCTCTTCTGGAAATTGATTTCATTTATTTGACATTGTTTCATATCTTTAAGATTCTTATGACACATTGCTCGTTTTATATTTTTCTGGTGGGGCTTCACGCTTGTCACAAACACTCCTTTTCCTTACCCAGAACTGCTGCTAGAACTGCTGAGATAGGAGGGATAGAGAGCACTAGATTTACCAGTTCTTTAATAACTATCCTTCTTATTTAATTACTACTTCATTAGGAAAGTACTTCCCTGCCAGATCAAAATTAATGTTTCCCACTTCTTTTTGTAAAAGTTTCATTATTAACCTAATATCAGCCTTTTGAAAAGATATGTATTCTGAAAAGCTATCCATTAAAAGATATGTATTCCATGTATTCTTCATTGCACAGGGGAGAAAAGCACGGTTCAGTGGTTAGGACACTCCTTGCACTATTCTTGTCCTTGTACTACTGCTGACTTCTTCAATATCTATGGGTAATCCACTTAGTCTCTCTCCGCCTCAGTTTGTCATCTGTGGGAATCTTTGAAGAACTGCCCAGCCTATGTGAGAAAATGATCCATAACAAAAGTGAGACCATACAAATACTTCCAAAAGAGGGAGATGCTAACATGAAAAATTTCAAATCCAACAGTGCTATAAAATACACCCACTACCGTCTCCCCAGATCTGTGGGACCTGTTGCACATCACCGGCATTGCAAACAGTCCAGTGAACTAGACAAAGCATTTCTAGCAAAAGGAGATAACCTTTACTTGTCCCTTCACTCTCAGCATGAGCAGTGACTGAGCTAAAGGTGATGGCTTGGTGATGGCAGGGCTTTGGAGAAGGCAGCAGCAAGAGCACGTTTGTGAATTTACTGCGGTATGTTTGTCACATCGAAGATACAAAGCACATCCTTCACAAAGTACCTGCCCCGACATATCTGTCAGCTTTTAAATATGCTGGCACCTTGACTTGCTCTTGAAAAAGTTTTGTAATCTTAAATAATTTCCCTTGTAAGTCATTACTGATGAGCTCCCCAAAGAGGCTGCGAGTGGAGGGTGCAGGCAGCAGAAGCAGAGCTCCCCGGACGTCCGAGGAGGGGAGGACGGTCTGGGCTCTGCTGGGGGCCCCCAGCGCTCCTCCTGATCAGCCCCATGCTGTCAGGTGTTATCTGGCACTTCGACAAACAAGAATGAAAACTTCTGAAAAGCAACCAGGGTCAGATGCTGAGCTGGTACAAAGCAGCATCCCTCCCCTGAGTTCGGCAGAGCCACCTCCGTTTACACCAGCTGAGGATCTGGCTCCTTGTATTTCATCTAGCTTGAATATCAGCGAGCACAAAGTTTGTATTCTTAATCCATAATCACAGACAATCACCAGCCAAATTGTTTTGATATTTAAACTTGTTTACAGTCCCCAGGCTATTAGTTGTGATGACACATTAAGAGATAAGAGAGCTTTAATTTTCTGAGGATAGTTCCACCCTCTGGGGATAAGAAACACACAGCGGAAACTTGTTTTGATTAGCAAACTGAAGAGGGCATAGAAATCATACAAAGCGGAGTGTGAGTTCAGATGCTGCTGGAGCTGACACCTTCCCTTATCTCACAAAGTGCTCCAATTACCAAGCAGGGAGGAGAGGCTCCTCGAGGATTTAACCCCACTTGACCAAGACAGCCAAATGGAGCTTTGTTCTTTTCCTCCTCACGAGTTTGTAACCTCATTTTCCTCCAAGGGCAGACTTGGGAAGGCTGGGTGCTCAGCAAAAGTCCTGGACAGCCCCCGGGCAGGACGCTGAGCAGGGCTGTGAAGTGGACACTGCACTGCTGCTAGTGGCCTGTGGGAGGAAGGCAAAGTTAGCACACATATTTGTGCTTGTTAGCAGTCCTTTTCCTAAGGATTCCATTGGCTTATTCTCACTTCTGTGATGACTTTGTATCCGCTCCCGACCCTTGTGCCATTTTGCCTGGCTAAGTCCTCTCCTAAGCTCCACTGACTCGCCATGTTGCCAGCTATCAGTCAAGATCCTGCTCAGAGAAACACTGGGGGGTACACGACACACATTTGCATTTATTTTTAGAGTTGGATTTCAGGGAACAGAAAGGCACAATGTAAATGCAAGATGAGGCCAAGAGAAGCTCTGGGGCCATAAGAAGCTTCACTAAAAGCTCATTCAGACACAGCAGCTTGCACAGGCAGCGTGCAGGATTTATGAACAGCAGGTGAATTGAAATGGAATGAGCAGAAACTAATATAGGGTAGAAATCCGAAAACCTGAGAAAAGTGAAGACCTGCCATAAGAGAAGAGAGAGCAGGGACAAGGAAAGGTGCCCAGGGAGAGGTCTTTCATTAGACGACAAAGATCAGAAAGAGCAGGAATGTGAGCCAGGTTCAATAACACTCCCCAGCAGTGAGAAGAGAGACCGGTGCCTAAAGCGAAGAGATGTCTCAGCGGACAGAGGACACAAGCACTTATGTAGTCCTCAAGCAGGAAAATAAACCCACGTCAGGCTGCTGCTACGCTGACAGGTTTAAGTCAGTGGGAAATACATGCTATTTATAGCACTACAGCCAGCATATTTCCAGAGGTCTCGGCAATGTGAGACCTCCTCTAGAATAAAGGGAAGCACTCAGCAGCAAAGAGGTTATTCTGAGAGGGCAGAATTCAAATAAGAAATGCGTTACAGGGCTCATCCTGCTCCCCACCATGGGTCTGATCCAGTTTCTTCTGGCAGCTGTTTTTGACCCCCAGGCAACTCAGGACTCAGAGGAGGCAAAGGACTTGCAGCCAGTTTGATAGTTTTACCTTCCTTCTCCTCATTTATGTCGCTGGAACCACACACAACCCTGAAATGCTCAGGATACCTAAGCTCTATTATAAAGAGACCAAATATTTTGAATGCAAGTATCCTTATCTTAGAAACAAAGCTATGATCCGTAGCAGAATAATGATCCTTAAATACCAGGCTGTTACTACAGGGTCTCCTTCACCTGCCTCCATGCAGGCAGTGCTATCCACAGACTCACTAACAGCCTTTGGCTCCTCCACCTACAGCAAAGTCTCCCATGTCAGGATTCATAAGGCTTCACAAGTCCTAGTTTGTGAAAGAAACAAACCTGACTGAAATGAGGTAAGTCACCCTTTAACACATAGCTGTCTCCCCTTTGATACGAGATGCACTATGAAGAATGAATTGTTATTGATCAAAATTAACGGTCCATTTAAAACACAACTGGAAGCATTTACGATTAGAAGTCCAAATTTCTCAAATCCAGAAATGATTAATTTTCTGGCTGGGTCCAAAGAGTGGTGAAATTTCAGTATAATTCTGGTTGGTTTAGACTGGCCTATTTTGTGTTCACAATCCATTTTCCTGATACACAGCACTCTGCTTGGTTGCTTGGTGCTAATGCTCAGAAGCAGAAGTGTTTGACTCTCAGCTGGTACTGCAGCACACATTTGCCATTTTCCTCCTTTTAAATACTCGGTATTTCTTTTCAGACCTTTTGTGTCGAAAGAGTATTTCCTCCCTCCCACTATTCCCGAGCTTAACTCTTCATACCATCTATCAGCAAGAAGAGAGGAAGAATAACAGGGTCTATGTTTATTTTGTTCGCATGAATCCCTCTGCAATGTGTGCAAACGGACTGGTTCTAAAAAAAATACTGACTGCTTGTGCTCCATTTTCAGGCAATTTACTGCTCTGCTGCAACAAACGGCTAGTGCTGAAAGGTGAAAGTTGCATATTGTGGACACAGTGACAGGAAACAGATCTCTTAGGCTCCCTCTTCATATAGTGTCTGCTGAGCCCCGTCCTGCAGAGCCTGAGGGGCTCCTGTCCCAGAAGGAGCAGCTGCACTGGAGAAGGAGAAGAGGGAACAATCAGCCCTGCACAGGTCTTTTCATGTCTCACCACTGCTCCTTTCCCATCAGTGGGGAAGGCACAGAAAGAGCTAGTCGTAGTGGAGATTTCCCAGAACTGCCTTATTAGATGTCCAGTAAAGGCCAAAGGCACTGCGGTATTAGTAGGCATAAAAGCAGCCAAAGGGAGCCAGACCACAGTCCAGCTGACCAGGTGTCCCCTTGCCATTAGCTGATGCCAAAGGTGCACAGCCTGACTGTAGTAATGCTTACCCCACCGTACCTAACCAGAGTCCAGAAATCTGCAGCTCAGGGACTCCTTCTGCCAGAGGAAGCATCTTTGGGTTTAATGACCCTTCATAGGTTTGCTTTCTCTAAATTTGTCTAATTGCTGCTTGAACTCATGTTATTCTTTTTTTCTATACAGTGTCCTCTAGCAATGAGCTCAAAAGGTAATTATGGGACATCTGAAAAAGTAACCACCTGTTTTTTGAACCTGTTACTTCTTTCCTCATTATGTAATTTGGAAAAGAGTGACTAATCAGCCTTTATTCTGCAAGCCACCTAGAATACTCTAAGTCTCTCTCTCACCATATCCCTGTAGTCATCTTTCTTCAAGACTGAAAAATCCCAGTCTGTCTAGTTGTTTCCTTGTACAGAAGCCATTCAATGCTCTTGGTTATTTTTCTTGCCTTTCTCTCTGCTTTTTGTAGTTATGCGAGGGGGTTTTGAAGCAACAAAGGACAAAACCTTTCTGGGCTTCTGGTATTAATGTGGAGCCTGTGCACCAAAGATCTGTTGTCCTTACTCCAAAGATTTTATAATTTATACATACCAAGGTTGGTAGAAGGGACACTTTTCATTCAAAGAAAAAAAAAAAAAAAGGCTAACATCTCTCCCTCCCACCCCCCAGAAATTACGACAGAATAAAGATTTGAAGTCAGAGTTCTCTCTCTTAGTCCTTTGCCCATCTTTCCTGAGCTTAAAAAAGCAGAACAACAAAAAACTCTACAGTGAGCACACCTGAGTGCTGCCACATTCAGATTAAAAAAAGAACCACAACTGTTAAAAGCCTTAAAAATTGCATTTTTGCCCAGATAAAAGTAGCATTAGCTGAAATAGCTATGTGAAAGGATAAGATGTTAAAGTATCTCTTTCCACCATTTCAGATCTCAGCACCCCATTTTCTATTTCAAGGACATCTCCAGGGTTCTCTTTTAGGAACAAAAATACATTGAAGCCCTGTAACAGGAAAAAATACAATACCCAAGTCTTAGAGAAAGACAGGTCTCCATTATCTGCCAGAAGGCACATAACCTCTGTCATAAGCAATTTGAAGATCTGTCCTCACCACTGCATGTTGGAATGGAAACTGAGCTGTTTCAGAAGACATTGAAGAAATATTAAGAGATGGAAAAGTGACACAAATTTGTGTTAATTTTTTGCTATATAATATCTCTAAATTCAGCCAAGGCCAGAAGATAATTGGGCCTGTAATGGATCAAACTACCTTTACCTCAGATGTGACCTCTCCTCACAAAATAAATGCGCACCAGAAGAGCATCCAGAAGCCTGAGGGATATAACACTAGAGCTTCTGTAGAAATGAACTATTAGTTTGTGGGTACAACAACAATCTAGAAAGTCTAAAATTTTCACTTTTCCTTCCAACTATATCTTTACCCCCCATATTAATTACAGCTACATGAAGGGACACTGCAAATAATTCTAGCCAACTGACACTTTCTGATTTAGGAAAGTTGTGTTCAGGGTTTTTTATAATTTGTTAAAATTATATCTACTTTGTCTGAAATTATACATGCCAGCCATTTGTCTCAGGGAAAATATTTTCTGGGGAAGAAAAATCATTCAGTTTTGTTGTTTATAGGAATGATGCTTGGAAACCAATTATTGTTTTACCCATATAAAAACCTGGCAACCTTCTCTGTGACATACTCAAGTATCTTCACTTTTGAAGCAAGAACTGCATTCTCAATTTTATTGTAGCTGAGATGGCTTGATGTAAGTGCTGAAGAAGGTCTTGTGCATCTGAAAATATGTTTAAGTGATCAGTTTTGCAAAAGAAATTACCTCTCTTGTAGGTTTTTTTCCTGTTTAATTACTCTCTTAGCTCAAAGCATCTTTGCAGCACTTCAACAGGTTGAAATGATATTGATGATTGCCAATATGAAAATTTGAATAGCAAAAGGTTTTCAGTTTGCTTTTAAAAAAGAAATACTTTGTTTGGGTGGGTTTTTTGTAATTCATTTGCAAAGACCAGCCAAAAATGCCACAATTAAAGGTGATCCAGGATGAATTCAACCTCCTTGTGTTCATATGTTACCAGATAGGCTTTAGCTAAGCACTGTTTTTCCACCAAATTCCAGCTTCAATCAGAGCACGGTGCATTTGCCATAGAACAGGAGAGAAAAAAGCTTTTGCTTATAGGATTCTTCAATTTTTTTTGCAGAATTTAAAAGGTTGCAGGAGAGTCTGAGAAGAAGAGCAGCAGTCTTGTCTGCAGGCGTGAGATTTTGCCCTGGAGAATGGGACAACTCATTCACACTGCGCTTTTCAAAGCTGCTCCCCTGTTTTGTATTTCTGGGAGCCTGCCTTGGGCCTGGAGCCTTGAATATCTGAAAGTGGTGAGTACTGGCCATTGTAGTGGAAGCCAATGGGAGCTGCAGTATGTGCTGCCAGGTCCTCTAAAAAAATTACATCGGGCACCCACAGTTATGGATACTTGTAATGTTACTCTTTTTTGCCTGAGGTTACCAGCTGTACTAGGGAGCAGTGATACCCAGAATTGCTATTAAAGTTCTGTAAATGGAAATAAGTCAGTGTTTGCACATTGCAAGGACCTGCATGGTGGAACACCCTGGAATGCCCCAGCGGGAAATAATTTTACCTTCACAGCAGAGTCTGAGCTATGCATTGAACAGTGAAAAGAAAATCAAGTATTGAACTCACAAACTGTGTCATCTATTATGTGCACCAAGCGAGACTCAGATCCTGGGCAAAAATAGTCTGTGACTGATGCACCCGTGCAAGGTGGCAAATTAATGGAGCAGAGGCAATTTTAGTTGCAGCATTTCTTAGCTTCAAGTGCTGAGCTGTGCAACCTTGATAATGTTCTTTTCACATGCTGTTTTGTGTGTAATTATTACCTATATCAGCCCAAATTTAAAAATAGAGCGCTTCCCTATTGAATGCCTCTTTCAGGACACAGTTGCAGCTGACTCTTAAAGGTGCCAATAACCTGCAACTCACGCTGAAGGCTACTGGCACTGTCACAGCAGCACCATCCAAGCTCTGCAACTGTCAAAGCCTCTTTCAAAGTCCTGGGATGAACACTTCAAAATGGAGGCAGCTGAAAATCCCTTGCTGCTTTTAAAATATTAGACCAAATAAGATAAAATAACAGACAATTTGAGGAAGAAGCTAGTTTCTAAAACAAAGTTATCAAAGTAGGATAACACTCCAGGCAACCAACTCCCACACCTTTTATCATCATCATTAGTCATTTATATTGCAGCAGCATGCGGCAACCCCTGCTGACGTCTGGGCTAGAAACCAGACACAGATAGCGAGAACGATACCTAGCCCAAGCAGCTTACAAAATTACAACAGTATGAAGTATGGGAAGGGGAGGGGGGAAGAACAGAAGGTTGAAGTGAGTTGCTGAAGGTCAATTTGCACGAACCCGGCACAGCCAGGAGAGCCAGGCCCTCGATCCACAGGAGCAGCTGCCCCTCTGGCTTGTGCTCAGAGCAAGCACGGCATGGGGGAGAGGCAGCAGCTCCACTTCTGCAGGTCCCACGCTCCTGGGGAAACAAGCTGCTTGTATGGGGAGTAGAACATTTGGGAAAACATGAGTGTGAGGTGACACATCTCCTCTTCAGGGCTCAGGGTAGAGCTCTGTGGCACAGCAGAGAAGTGAGATTTGGGAGTGAAAAGGTCATGATTAACTCACCAAATGCATTGGCAAGGCCATCAGGATGGGCAGTGAGGAAAGGAGTATGGGAAGAACTGGATTTCCTAACCCCTGTGCACTGGTGCATTGCTATAACAAGTGCTTGCTGTTGGGAGTTGTGGATATCACGGAGTCACGGGGATCTCTGGGGATCACCTGGTCCAGCCCCCCTGCTCAAACAATGCCACCTACGTCCAGTTGCCCAGGACCACATCCAGAAAGCTTTTCAATATCTCCAAGGATGGAGACTCCACAACCTCTCTGTGCAACCTGTTCCAGTGCTCGCTCACCCTCCCAGTGACATGCTTCCTGACGTTCAGAGATTTCTGTTGTTCAGCCAAGGATGTCACCTTGCATAGGGAGGAGAGCCATTTAGATTCATTTTTTGTCCTATAGCTTATTCCTATTCTCTTTAAAAAGATACAAATGATGTGGCTACAGATCTGGAGAGATTATTTGTTTATGTCTTCCAACTCTGTACAGGATGCCTAACAACCCACGTTCTTTCTCTGTCTGCAGTGATTACTGTACTATATAAGGAACTGTGCTGGTTTCGGCTGGGATAGAGTTAGTTTTCTTCATAGTAGCTAGCATGGGGCCATGTTTTGGATTTGTGCTGAAAACAGTGTTGGTAATACAGAGATGTTTTTGTTACTGCTGAGCAGTTCTTGCATAGAGTCAGGGCCTTTTCTGCTCCTCACACCACCCCACCAGCGAGTAGGCTGGGGGTGCACAAGAAGTTGGGAGGGGACACAGCTGGGACAGCTGACCCCAACTGACCACAGGGGTATTCCAGACCATATGACGTCATGCTCAGCATATAAAGCTGGGGAAAGAAGAAGGAAGGGGGGGACGTTTGGAGTGATGGCGTTTTTCTTCCCAAGTAAGCATTACCCATGTTGGAGCCCTGCTTTCCTGGAGAAAAACAGGGAACAGAACACTTGCCTGCCCATGGGAGGTAGCAAATGAATTCCATGTTTTGCTTTGCTCATGTGTGGGCTTTTGCTTTCTCTATTAAACTGTCTTTATCTCAACCCACGAGTTTTCTCACTTTTACTCTTCTGATTCTCTCCCCCATCCCTCCAGGGGGGGAGTGAGTGAGTGGCTGTGGGGTGCCTAATTGCCGGCTGGGGTTAAACCACGACAAGAACATACTTTGATAGCTAATGTAATGCAACATACACATCATGTTGCCTCAAGGTCATGGTAAATTGTATCTGTTTATATGATGCGTCTTGACATACTCTAATGTAGTGCCAGTAATTTAAAACAACACCCATATAAAATGTGAATAAGACCAAAAACATAGCCACAAACCTGAAAATATTTCACTGCTTTCTTATATTAAGGGTATTCAGTAGCATACTGGTAATTCTTCTTAAGGATTTAGGGAGAGGAATATATATTTTGCTACATTTTTCTTCAGTGGACACCAAGCCAAATTCCACTCACAAAACCTTGAGTAAAATTACTGTTAAAAGGAAAGCTAATCTGGATTTATGCCCCCAGAACAGAGAGCTAAATTTAACCCTGATTTTCTTTTAACATAAAATGGATTCTTTAAAAATATTGCTTGCAATTAAAAGGGTGCTAATAATAAATAAAATATCCATAGTACCTGAATTATGCAAAATTGGTCACTGGAAATGATTGTGTGTAAGTCCCAGAGTCCTTATGACACAGAGGAAGAGCACCAAGTCCCACTGAACTGATGTGATAAGTAAAATGAATAGCAACATGCCTAGAAACAGTAGGTTGGTAATGTTTCTTTCAACTTAATTTTCAAAACAAAGTGATTATCTGTTATGAATTGTTGCCCAACATATTCTGCATGTTCACACAAATGTGTTTTCTATTCTAGCAGCTGCTACACCATCCCTATAGGACTGAGGCTTTCTCAGTTAAGATACTTTGCTCACATTTGTGAAGTATCCATTTGGCTCTACGTGTATTTTTAAAGCCAAATGGTCCTCTAGGGAGATGTTTATCTATTTCTTCCCCTTTCATGCTGTAAGGCACCATCAAGGAGTGCTGGGGGAGGTGACTGGGAGAATTGAGCATACCAGTAAAAAAAAAAGGCTTGTGGTCATGGACCATCTAAAACCCAAGGAAGATAGCAGCCCTGCAGTGGAACAATGTTCTTCAGGCTCTAGTGAGAGAAAGGACTCTTCTCACGAAGCAAAATTGGGAAATGAACACTAGTCATAGAAGAGATATTCAGGTATTGCCAGTTCATGACATGTAAGGAAATTCTAGTAGACAGAAAAAAATTGAAGATCCTGCATGAGTTTCATACCTGGGATTTATTAAAAAAAAAAAAAAAAAAGGCACTTTGGCCAAACTTCTCCAAAGGCCATTTGAGGGTTAACTAATACTAAGTATTAGTTCTGGTTAACCCGAAAATTCTGACTGAAATCAGTCATACTCTAAGAAAACTTCTGGATTTGCTTTACTATGTAGGAAAGAACTGGAAGGCTGCTCGATGGGCAAAACTCAGTTCTGGTTCAATTCTGGACTGAGAAATTACACCTTCTAATGAATACTCACAGACTCTGGTAAACATAATCAACCTATTCAATGATACCATAGCATTCCTACATATTATGATTTCAGAACCTACCTGTAATGTAAATTAAACAGGCAGTTGTACTGATTAACGTTAGACGTGAAAGGAATAAGACTACGCGATTGAAAAATTGAATGTGCAAAATGCTTTAAAATATAGTGTCACTCTACCACCCATCCAAAAAACCTGAGGCAGAGCAAGATGAAAAACTTTATCTAAATTCATGAAGCTGCTCACTGAAGCTCTAGAGAACCGAACTCTTTTTCTTGTTTTCCAGATCAGCACTCTATCCTTTGGACAACATTATCTCTCTGCGCCATCCGGTTTAAACTGATGAAGCTCAGCTTCAGTTTATACTGGTTGAAGTCTTGCAGCATAAGCTTTTTAACAATTCACTTTGCAGCACCAACAATTTAATTCAGCTTAACAGAAATATAGAAATAGAAACAGTAAAAGGTCTTTTGACCTTTTCTGTTGGCTACAGTCAAAACCATGCAACAAAAAGTGCAGAGAGGAAATGTAGGACATACGCTCAAGCTGATGAAAAAAATGTTTGGGCATGTAACACAGTACACTGAAGAAAACATTCAAGAACAATTCATCCTGCTGAAAATATTATTCCCATAAGGCTACAAGGGTCAGTGTCAGATTATGCACTGTACAAGTGCCAGCCATAGAAGACGACCCACCCACAGGCCCTACAATCTTGGGCAGGAGGTCACTAAACACTAGCAATTGATCTATGGCTCTAGAGACTCCAAGGAGGAGCACAGAAAACCCAAATAAAATGTGCAGATTTCCCTTTTTTTGTGCTATTTTACATACTAAGGAAGATTAATAAAGCATTAATCATGACACCATCCTGTCAATTCAGTGTTAATCAATGCGAATGATGAATAAACATAAATTAACACAACTCAGAAAAACACCCTTAAACTAAATTCCTCTCCATTTCCCCCTGATACAGAAGCAACCTTCCAAAGATTTCTCTTTCTTTGAAGTAATTTTTCTCCAAAGACTTCCCAGCTGCTTAACTGCATTCACACAAGCCTGCCTAACTTCAGAACTCAAGCTAAGCCCTATTTCGCTTATCCTATCAGTCCTTAGCTTCTCTCAAACATCAGTGACCCAGGTAACATATCCAACCCTTGTTCTCCTCACAGGGTTGGGACTTTGTGTCACCCTCTGAACCACTCTTTTTTACGCTGAAGCTGGAAGTCATGTTGTGCATACCACAGGCCCAACGAGGGACATCCCTTTGTTCCTCAGTGACTTTTCTGTTGAGTTTGGCATGGGCATTGCCTCAGTCAGACCACAGACCTGGCTCTGCATCTCCGGAAGCCTTTCAAGTTGCAATCTGACATTTGAACCATACTTTTCAATTCCTTAGATCTCCAGATGCCAAGCACACTCCAATAATTCATGTAGAAACTCTGCACAGTGACTGGTGACTGAAATGCAGCCAGCTCTCAAGTGAAGCACAGGCATTTACAAACCAGATAGCCATGCCAAATGGTCCAGAGGAGAGGAAGGGACGAAGAGTTTTTTCTGAAGAGAAAGCGTACGGCAAATTTATATAGGGAAATGTCTTATTCCATGAATCAAAAGACGTAACCTTTCTTTGCCAAAAACCAGGGAGCCTGAAAGCTCATAACTCTACATTAGTACAGCAGTTATATTAGCTTTTCCGTATTTTAAAAACCCAAGACAAAAGTTTAATGCTTCTGACTTTGCTTTTTGAATAGAAAGTGAGAGTTACACTAGACAAACTCCAATTTAAAATCTCAGCGGGGCTGACAGCTGTGTTGAAGAAGAAAGCTTTTTCACAGTACAAGCTTGTGGGTTGATTTTAATAATGGACATTTTCTTTCCATAGATCCAATATTTATATTCTTTTTGTTATTTGAAAACTTGTCTGGGGACACATAAAACTGCCTGCATCATAATTACACTTGCCTACATTTCACGCCTATAATCAGACCAGGACCTATGGCAGCAGCCATAGGAAAACTGGAAAAATCTATTCTGCATGGGTTAGTAAGAGAGACTCCAGTTATTTTTCCAAAAGGATAATCTATTTCATGGCGAAAAAATTAGTTCTGTCCAGTTTTCAGGAAGCTAAGGTTTGGCCAGGAGCATTTTTTGGCTTATTTCTGAAAGGAAACACTCAGAGGATTCCTGAGTACGTCATCCCAAGCTCATGACTCTCTCTCTTCCAGTTCCTCCCAATTCCTTCTTCCTTTTTCCAGTTCTTTCTCCAGTGGAGCTTGCTTCGAGAGTGCAAGCCAAAGCAGGAGCTGCTCGCAAGCAGGGAGTGGTTGCAGGTAGCTTGCAGAGCAAAACAGCGTTGCTGCGGCTCACTGTGCTCAGGGGGGAACGGAGGACGGATGTAGGCTGGTGGAGTCCTTCTGAGTGAAAGCTTAGGGTTGTACAACTCATAGCTACATTTAAACCTCCACAAATAATCCAAGAATCAGGCTTTTTATAGAAACCCACTGGCGGTGTTTTACTTTGAACACTGCTGCTTCTTGGACTACAAATGTCAAAAGCGTATCTATAGTGATGCGCTGCTGCAGGCTGGCCTTGGGAAACCCTTCATAAAAATCTGTCAGTGAGGCTGGGTAACTTCCCTCCTCTGACGAAGTCATCCATTCTGGTCACAGCTACGCTTTCTGCACTCTCCCTGGGGCTAAGGTAAACATTACTGAGGAGAAAATGTGCATGACTTACAAATGCACAGCACTTCACCACATGCAGGTATTTGCAAATTAAGAACAGAATAGATTTCTCATAGATACCTGCATGTACACCGTGCTCTACCAGCATGACGACTGTGCCACGCTCTGCACACTTCACAACCAGTTAAGAACAAACTCTTCCACGCCGCACTTGCAACAACATTTTTGCTGTAGGCTGTTGCCTATCACAGGAAGGATGGCTGAGTGGCCAGAGCACCAGGTGGGGACTGGGGCGTTAGGGCCTCTGGGGTCCCGGGAGGCACCTCTGCGAGCATGGGGACACCCTTTGCAGTTGGGAAGTTGTTCAGCGTGAACAATCCTGGCTCTGAGAAACTGCGTCTCCATCCTCCCCGCTCATTATCACTCTCTTCCCAGGTATGCGTTGCTGGGAAAATGCTGTGCCGAGCTACCAAACATTTCATTAAAGCACACGATTCCCACCTTGTCAAAGCACTGTATGGGCTGCTTCTCCCTCACTGTTGCCAGGTGGTAGTTGCTAACCAGGAAAACAGGGACTTGCAAAAATGACTGCTCTTCATACATGGAACATTGCCCTCTCTCAAGAGCTGTAATCCCCCTGTTAGCACAAGTCTCTATTGCCCTCCTTCTGTTTTCTCATTCCTGACTTCTTGTAAATGCTAAGTTTGGGGGGGGCTGTGTCATTTTGCTGTCAAAACTGTAAACACTAGAATATTACTAGGCATCTCAGCAAAGGAAGATTTACAGATGTTTGGTCTTCATTATTTTGTTATAATCTTACACCTTTTTTTTTTTTTTTAACAGCACAGTAAACAAGGAATTTAAAAGCCCCCAAACATGGCTCATAAATTCCTCCTGTTCCAACTTGCAGCCATTTATAACTGACATCAGCTATGTCTCTGCTGCAGTTACAGGACTGCTGCACACACAACCGTGCCCGAGGTAGCTCCAACATAGCCAAGTGGGAGCAGAAGTCTCCAAGAAAGTGCAAGGGCCTGCATGCCCCATGAGGAGCAGCTACCTGAAAGCACAGCCACAGTCCTGCTACATCCATCAGATGCACCCTGAAGCCCACACCCTACCAGCTTTCCTCTGCCCATTACTTAATCCAGCTAGACCAATGCCAGCTGGGTACATTTATACAGGCTGTTTAGTACGAGTGAAAATAAACACCCTAAATGGAGATATGCAGTCATTTTATGAGGAGTAAGAAGAAATCTGTTCCTGTAAACCATTTTCATGGAGTTTTGTGGCTGACAAACAGGCTGGCTGAGTGAAACTAACCAAGACGTGTGCTAAATCTCAGAGGTACGCAGTTGCAGAGCAGCTCTGCTAGTACCAGTGGAGATCTGTGTGCAAAGGCGTTGTGCAGAGACACAGAGATATGCCCTGAACATTTGCTGAAGTACCCTGAGTATGTAGCAGATAAATGTTTGAAGCAGAAAAAGAACGGAAAGAAAGTTTCAGGTAAAGAAACAAAGTGCAAAGCCACAGTCTGTTCTTATTTTCTACCACAGCAATTGTACCAGTGGTGGTGATGAAACCAGCGAGCAGTGTGATCCAGCTGTGGAAGAAATCAGTGGCACAATTCTCACTGACTCCACCAGGTACTGGATTAGGCTTTGAAAGCAAAAGTTGCCCAGAAAGCACTAGTAGCAGGAACAAAAAATACTTTTTCATAACTTAGTCACCCAAATTGCTAGCATATGTATTGACCCCAGATCCTTGTTAGTCCCTGAAAATGACCCACATAGTAAGTTATCAGCTCCAGTAGCCTCAAAAGAAGAGGACCATGTGACAATGAAGATTCACAGAAAGTCCCTTTCTTTTGGCTGTCCTATTCTCATTTAGTAATAGCTTGTACTGAGAGCAGCCCCTGCCTCAAGCAGCAGCATAGCTTTCTAGCTTAGGTGTTTAAGGAAAAGTATAGCTACACCACCAGACACATCAGCAAACACAGTGGCAAATGATCTTCACTACAAAAAGCATTAAAGATAATGAAAGTATTAATCATTCATATAAAAAATCAACATAAAAATCTATATGTAATGCTGATAACTGGGACCAGATATGTGGTAAAGCAGCCAGTGAAACTAGTTATTCACTTTTGTTGTTCTGTGTGCTTGCAGAGTTAGTTATGGAAGTTGCATTCACTTGGAATTTAATTCCCTACAAGAGCCTGTTTCTCCTACTGTTTGTACAGTATCTACCACTCTCAGGCCCTGATCTCAATAACTGATAATAGCTGCAATCTATGTGATAAGCACAGGACAAAAATGAACCCAGATTTCAAGCACACCCTTGTCTTAGGTAGGAGTCACATTCTTAGAGGGGCTCGTGCTGAGCCTCGCAGCCATTCCGAGCACCTGCAGCTCCCTTGGGTGCAGCGGGGCCAAATCCTGCCAACGGTTCACAGAATCAGCTTCTGCTGCTGCCTCTTGCCCACAGCCAAGCAGAGCATCGAGCTCTGATTGGCCTCCTTGCTTTCCATGTGTCCTTCAGGACCTGAATTGCACATGTGCTATAATAGATCCAAGAGGTTTCCTTTGAGCTTATGGTCCTGCACAAGCATAAATCGATGCATTTATTGTATTCTGGGTGATGTGAAAAAGCATCAGCCTTCCGTATTTGTGCTGTATCACCCAATCCGTAAGCTAGAAGAAGTAGGGCCAAATCCCAAGAGGGTTAAGCCAGTCAAGCTACATCAGTGAACACCGTTTGAAAGCATAGACGTTTTTTGGTGTATATCTTAAACTGTCAGAAGGAGCAGCCAGTGAGCAATGAAGTACTTGACCTGTCAGCATGATACAGATCATTTACATAGCTTTTTACAAACATTAACAGATTAATCCTCACCTTGGGACACACAAGCAAGGTTCAGTAGCCCTGACAAACAGACCTGGAAGCTGATTCACACAGTGGTTGTAACCTGATTTCCAGGAGAAACCAGCATCTTTATGTTTTATAAAAGCAGAGAAGGGAATAGGACTTCATACCTCCAGACCAGGAGAAAAAGAAGTGTGAAGCAGTTAGCAGCTTTAGCCCAGCCACTTGTTTCTGTGGGGAACTGGGGCTATTGGGACTTTCTTAAGTGCTGATTTCCTGGCTCCTCTTCAATTCACACCAGCTGTGACAATCCCAAGTAGGAAGGTAGTTCTCAACCCAGCACAGAGGACACAGGCACGTTCGCATGCAAAGCACTGTATTTCACACCCAAAGTGTAAAGCAAACCAAGCAGCCGAAGTGGAAAAGTCCTACCTGGTTGCAATTTCCTTACCCAAACAGCTATCCAGAGCATCTCAGCTCATTGCATTTCCATGGGATCTGTTTCTAAAAGCAGCAGCAGCCACATACTAACACATGGGTGAAAGTTGAATCCTGTGCACAAGGCTTGGGCTTTGCATTGAGGAACAGGGAGCATCTGTGATGGATACAGCCCACAAGGTCATGCTGACAGAGCTCATAGACTGAGAGAGAGAGAGACATGGCTGTGGCCTGTAAAGCCATGCTGGCCGTTTTGTTTTAATTACCTGGGAGACATCCTTTGTGCACACACCATTTACGCAGCTGAGGGGTCTGTTCTTAGCAGCAGCATCAAGGACTGAGGAGTTGTCCATAAGCCACAGGGGACTGGGAGCTGAGGTCCCTGGAGAGGCAGGACAGGGAGTGAACTCACAGCTGTGTCTCTCTGCAGGAGGGGTATGCATGTATGCACCGAAGGGGTGAGAGGCTCAGTTCATACGTGCATACAATGGACAGGTGTACCCAGATAACACTGTCATGGGAGTTAGCAATGTGTGTCCACACGGACTGGGATAGACACAAAAAAGGTCAAGGGAAGATGCAGGCATCTGCTAGAAATGTGTGGCCAAGGAGGACATGCCACCGGATTCTTAAGGTACATAGTAATTAATGTGTTGTAACTTGGTAAAAACTTCTGGGATTTGTCCCTAAAAAACTGATGTCATGAAGGTCTCCTCTGTTTTATGAAGGAAATTGCTAATTGATCCTGCCTGTTTGCATCATATTCACACTGCACTACTCCTGTGCTTAACCTGCAGGGATCCATGCGTGACCTGACTTCTGCAGGGAAGTACTGCACCTCCATGTGAGGCTCCAGAGAAGGGCTGTGGGTAGGAACAGGTTGTGAGGTAGGGAACACTAGTGTTTCTGTCGTTAAAATCCCTGTGATGCCCATTTGGTGTGCCTTCTTCATGTACTCATAAATCTACTGAAAGCCAGGTGAGAGATCACAAATGAATCTGGAGACAGATTCAGCAAAACTGTTGCAGGATTCTCCCTGTAACATTAGGCATGGTCAACTTTTTTTTTTTTTTTTTTCCCCCCAAAGGAATATAAGGCTTTAGTGATGCTTTTGATCTATCTCCTCTTGTGAGACATTGCAGATGTGACTAGTGGTCTTTTCCTAGCTTACTAAAATTTGGTGAGGAGGACTGGAATTATTTTGTGGTGAGCATGAATGGATGGAGCAAATGCTCTGTGGGGCTTTCTGCATTAAACATCCATTGCATGGTTTTCAGGGTGGGGACAACAACTAGACCCAAACATACCAGTGATCCCTTACAATTCCATTACAAAGCACAGAAACAGATGCAGAATTTGAGGGATAACAATTAGGAGCAGAAGTAACAGACCAACCCTTCCTCAGTCAGCTCTGATGTGATATTAAAGTGATAGTAAAACCATATTACAAGGTACATCACATTGCACACTCAAGATGTTCTCAGTGACATGACACATCGAAACACTCTGAGCATTGCATGAAGTCATGTCAAAGATGATGTTCCCTTCGTACTGAGTTAACAATATCTGAGAGTGGCTCCAAAGGAGCAGATACAATGTAGATTGTGACACATTTCCACAGCAGTGTTTTGAGAAAGCATCCAGCTGTGCCAAGCTCCAGAGCATTTTGATGCAAAGTAAAGCATTTGCTATGGAATGAAAACACAGGAACCCAAAGCAAATGGATATGACATCAGTGAAACAGATGATTCTTCCTAAGGAAAGCTTTGTTTTCTAGCTTTTTTTAATACAGATGGAGAACAAGTACTATGTTCAGCAGCACAGAAACAATACTATCCTTAGGGCCATTGTGGTCATCCATTAAGATCCACTTTCAAGAATGCTTTAAAAGCCCTTCCAAAATCCTACCGTCTCCTGCTAAATATTTTGTACTGCTTTTATATTCAATGAAAAGTTACATTTGCTGTGAATACCTGAACAAAAACCTTTCAACCAGTTTTTGGCTTGGGCACAAAGTGAAAAAGAAATTCCAACAACACACAAGTCACAGGTCTTAATAAACAGTCTTGCCATGTTGCTTTCTCATCCAAAAAGTTAAATGGTTTTGTTTTCAAGCACCAGACTTGCCTTCCTTAAAGGAAAGTTTCTGGTACTCTTAACATAGTAACATTTCACTTTACAGACAG
Source organism: Haliaeetus leucocephalus (assembly GCF_000737465.1). Classification (NCBI taxonomy): domain Eukaryota; kingdom Metazoa; phylum Chordata; class Aves; order Accipitriformes; family Accipitridae; genus Haliaeetus; species Haliaeetus leucocephalus. The sequence continues at coordinate 13,549,983 of NW_010973368.1, read as the reverse complement.
TATTGCTAGGTTTTGGGATGTGTCAAATTAAAGTCCTAATTTTTCTCATCAAATATATCACAGTTTCACATGGAGGAGAAAGTGATGCTTTTCAATATCTAAAGACATATGCATAAAATGGCAAGTCCTAAATTTTCAGAAGTCAGAAGTTAAGAATATGTACTGCATTAATATCCTCATTAAATGGGTAACAAACCATTAAGGCATGATTATATTCACAAGCACCACATTGTTTCCTACTCACACCACTCTTTTCTGTCTAGCTTGGTTAAAAACTGGAACAGGCATTCCTCCACTCTGTTTTATCATAAAGAGATGTACCAGACATCCTTTACCCTTTTTGCAATCTCTTATTTCGTCAAAGCTTACTGATCTCTTTGGCTCATCAACTTTTCTCCTGGCCTTTTGTTTCTGAGGCTCTTACCATGAATGAAATTCTTTATTTATGTTCGTGGACTTCAGTGGTTCTCCAATGTTTCTTACCCAACTAAAAACCACCTTACCTGTCAAAGTTCAATAATTACCATACTATATCATTAGATTTACTTTTCTGATCTATTAATGTTATAGAAAATATACAAATATTACAAACCCCATGCTCAGATCCTCAAAGGTATTTGAATCCTTCAGCCCCCCAATTTAAAAAAAACTAGGGGCCGTATGATAAATTAAGGTCTTAAACACCAGCGTGTGTTTGAACTTAAACACTTTTATGTATTCTAATATCAAAGTGTCCACGGAAAAATTGCTAGCTTGCTGGAAAAGCCTTTCAGAACCTCTTTTACGATATTTACAGATACCATTAGGTCTAGTTTAGGATGGAGGGCTGAGGTAGGCTGGGGACAACCCTGTGCACCATCACTGCTGATGAAAATAGAGTGCAGGTGATCCTCCTGGCTGCCCTGAGCTCTGTGCATTGGAGAACAGGATTTTGAAGCAAGTTATGTAATTGCTCGCTCTGGTGGAGTATGTGTTGACTAAGGCATTCCTTTCTAACCCTTTTCAATTGTACACCAGTAAGAAGTTCATGTCAGATAAAATAAGAGTACTTGATGCAGTAGGGTGCATTTTAAGTTCTCTTCTTAACATTTCTCAAGAATAAAACACAAGTGAAATAAGGTTTCCAGTGGAAGTACTGCTTTTAATCAGACTTTCATACTCTTCTACATTAATAAGTCATTGGGTAATTGGGTAAGTTCGGTACCTGTCAGCATCCAGAAGTATGTCACAGCTGGAGCTGTATCAGTAGACCAGAGTGAGGCAGATACTCCTTAAGCTTCTGGGATATTCTGCTGCAGAACTCATTCCAAAACTCTGGCACACTTGCAAAAAGCTTTTTTTCCTTCTCGACATGTACAAAATTTTCCTGGGTTTGTATTAAGATGCCAAGGCAGATTTTTTTCCCCAACTTCAGATGTAATTTTAGCAGCTAAGTACTTTTTGTACAAATCATCTTTTTCTTTTTCATAAAGAGGATAAAAAGCTGAAAGAATTACCTTGAGCAGAGTAGGCATACCAGGGTTAATAAGAATCACTGTTAGGTACCATATTCCCTGTGTCATCTTTTTACCCACAGGTGCTGGATTCATAATGACCTGTGTGAACTCTAGATAGCAAATCATCAGTCTTTTTATCTTGTAACTGGATTTTTTTTCTGCGTTGAAATTTGATTCATTTACATACCTCCACAGCTGTCCTTAAACCCTGACAGCATTAAGAGATACACATGTACATCCCCCAGAACCTGTATGGAATGCTTAGGATATTTCTATTTAGTAATTTTCTGTTTAATCTAGGAAATACTTCCCCTGTGTAGTAAAGCAATTACATAATTAATGGTTACATTCACAGAGAATGGCTTGGGAGCGAAAAAAGAATTTTTAGGACAACTGTGTCAGATCAGAAAGGAAGTACGCCTCAATAATTCCCTTTCATATATGATACTTCAACTAGTATTAACTTAAAAGTCCAAATGCAAGTCATTAAACAAAAAAATGAACAAAATGAAGAGCAACCTTGCAGGGACAGTGATGAACTGAGAATAAGGACATTTGGGTTCAATTCCGAACTCTTCCCTTGCCAGTATAGCTTTGGGCAGTTTCTTTGTTCCTCAGTTCCTTATCTATTTAATAAGGATATTAATACTCAATTAATTCTACTTCTTGCCTGCATGCCTTTTGAAGGCCTCTTGAAGGTTTTTGTAGTAGAAACTACTTCTTCTGGTATCCGTAAAACTCTCAGCAAAATGGAGGCCCGCTTTTTGTTGAAGGCACAAGAAGAATTAAAGGAGGGAATCGCAATGAAAACTTATGTCTACCATGGACCTGGTAAGAACTGCTGTTCAGTATCAGTAATATAGGGCTCTATAACATCTAATGCTAAAGATGGCCCTTCAGAGAGTTTCTAATTAAAGAACTGACCTGTAAGAGCCAATAAATATTGGGACAGCTATAATCGATCTAGTTAAAAAATATACAACAAAACATTTCCCTGTCAAAAAAAAAAAAAAAAAAAAGTTTTGCAAATTTTCACTGAGAAAAACAGATAAACAGGTATCAGTACAATTACTTGTAACAAATGAAAGTCTGATTAAAAATGTTAAAAAGACGTGTCATTTTGAAATCAGTATTTCCATACATACAGATTTTCAGAGCTTTACATTTTTAAAAATATTACACCCTTTCAATTTTTTATCCTGGTTTATGAAAAACACAGATGCTGATCTACCAAAATTTCTTGTCAGATAAATATTCTTTCTGTGGCTATTTATGTTTAAACAACAAAAGTTTAAGACTCGTTTGGTTTTGCTTTAGGGGTTTTTGTGGGCCTTTCAAAAATCAGGTTTTTGCTAGATCTTGAATCAGGACAGCTCAAGGCATTCCAAGTACAGGAACTGCTTATGTGTTGTATTATTAAAGCACATTTTTCTTGACTAGAAATAGTTGCTGCAAGTGTGGAAAGTATTTCCACTGTTCAGTATAACTTTCCTTATAATGCAGATGGTTCGAGCTCTAATTCACATAGTTTATCTAAAGAAACAGTTCAATGGACTGAAATGAAATACATGTTTTTTCAGCATCAGACCTTCACTGAATAATATCTTAAAAGAAAAGGAAATTACTAATTTTACTTGCTTTAGAATTGAGACAGAGAACCAAATACAGCTGTTGTGCAAATGTTTAAAATAAATGATTAAAAATGTCACTAAAGAAAGAGTTCTAAGTCACAGTAAATCATTGACAGAAATATCTGCTTAAGACGACAAACATCCTGTATCATGCAAAACCTTCTCTCTCAAAATCACACACTCTAGAAAATAATCTACTATTCTTGCTATGTATATGTTGCTATCATAGCGATAAAAAAAACAAATGAACCTATTGCTGCATTACTGTACTGGATACATTTTAAATGTTGCTATGCTTTCTTTTTTCTAATATTTTTCTTTCTTCCATAATGCGCAAAAAAAATTCCAATGCACTGTATTCTGAAAAGGAACTGTTCTTTACAAATTACAATGAAGGAAATATTTCTTGTTATGTGATATATAACCTGATAATACAGACATTTATAAGCATGCAAAATTGCACAGGGAAAGAAAATCTGGATGATTTTATGCTTCCTATTTCAATATATATCTGTATTCTGTAGGAAGTTTACTATAACTATGACTTCATATTGTGTTTCTATACCCTAAAGATAAATATGTTCCTGAATCAAAGAGCTAAACATCATGTATTAACTAAAATATGAAAATATTTAATGTAGCGGAAAGTTTGGTAAGTAACCTTGAACCTAATAATAGTGAGTACTTTTATAAGATCAGTGATAACTTAAAGGATTTTTTTTTTTTATGAGTTACCAGAAGAACTGGCAATACCTAGTAGCAATGTTAATACTGTCACAAAAATAAATAAGGCAATGAATGATTCCAATAAGAATACACTTCTCGGATGTGGAGACCACTAATAAAAGTAAACTTTTGCATACTCTGATAATTCTTCCCTAACAATGTATCTGTACAGTTGCCTGATCTTTAAGAATGTAATTAACCTATTTTTCTTGTCCTAATTACAAGGCAAAAGGATTCACGTGGGTAAAAGGAAAAATGATTTTGTTTAGAAGGGAAATACAAATTATGCCCGAAGCCTAATAAATCTGTTGCCATGACAATCAAAGAGCCTGGTCTTATAAAACCTTCAATAATTTATTCACATGAGTAGCTCTTACTCATACAGTTGTCCCATTGATTGAAATAGAACTGCTGATGTGAGGAGAGATTTGCAACGGGAAACCTGAGTTGAGGATGCAGTCCTTGTTCACATAAAAGAGCTGAGGGGACTACTTCCACAAGTAAGAGCTTCTTTCAACAGTGAAGACTGGAAAATGACATTTATGGGTTGTTTTGTCCTTCATCAGTTTTCCTTATTGGTTGTTCTAGTAGTCACACTTCTTAGATGGTAAAATACACAAAAAAATCTACTTCAATGCACATGTATACATATTTTGAACCTTTACTCGTAAAACCAAGGCTGGTTCCTCTGAACCCTACTGAAAAATTGTCACACCACAGGAATGTTTGTATCGTCTCTGTTTCCTCCTACTGCAGTGATTTGAAAAAGCTGCATTGCCAATCTCTCTCTAAAAACTGTCTTATGGAGTCCTTCATCATACAAGGAGGAGGTGTATTGGAAACTACCACAAAATTCCATCTTTTGAATAGTATTCAAGCTCTGGTTCTTGTTCATGAGTCCTGGTGTGGCCTGGCCTGGCCTTTTTGCTTTGGCTTTTTGCATCCCTATCACCCTCACCACCTGCTGCCAGGAAACCGTCACCTCCATATCCAGCTGGACAGCCCCAGACAACCGCCACAAACTCTCTCCTGGTCCATTTCTAACCCCATCAAAAGGAGTGAGATTTGCAAGGGATTACCCTTAGAGCAGGGGCAGGCCCTTACCACAGTTTGCTCCTCAAGAGGCACTCAACTTTCCCTCTTCCAAACTCAGTGATCAACCAGAATGCACAAGAAAATATATATATTTCACATCCCCACTCTTTCATCTTTTAGTTCTACCCTAATTTCTGAAACAGAGGTCCAAGTAAACGAGGCTTTCTGGAAAACTAACCTTCCATCTCAGTATACTCACTATGTAATTACTGATCTGCTTGGCAATTTCCTGATAATGACCCTAAATTTTGTTAAGTCAGGTAGTTAGTTAATAACATCATCTTGCACTTCCCTAGCACCTTTCATCCAGGAAGATGAAAACACATTACAGTTATTAATGAAAAATACCCCACAACATCCACTGAAGCCATTTATAATAATTCTCAATATCCCACTAATACATGACAAAAATTACATGACATGAGAATATCTCGTACTGGGTTTGCTTATTTTATGACTTAGGTTATCAAGAGTAACATTGTTGTAATTCACAGTGGTCATTTTTTGGCTTTCTGGCATGTATAAAGGATCTGCCTCCCCCTGTATCTAAAACACAGCATCCAAGTCTGCATTTGATATTTATTCACCATGTGAAATAAAATAAAGTGAATCTTTCGTACCTGCAGATCTTGCAGACATTCAAAACCCTTCTGTATCTTTTATTTACTCAGATAATACTTTTTCAGGACTATTCTTACATTAATACAGGATTTCTTTTACTTTCTATTTTTGCCTTCTATTGGTCAGTGCATGACTGAGGTGCAGGGAAGATATAGCACCATGACCCCAGAGAGACAGACAGAGTGAGAGAAAGAGGAGGCAGGAGGAGGGGAATGGAGGGAGGGGGAAAAGAGAGAGAAATGTCAAAACAAATTCTTAAGCATCCTCTTTAGTGTGGAAATATGCACAATACAGCTACTGGTGTTCCAGTCCAAGTGCAAATGACAGCACAGGTGTGCACAAACCCACACACGCACATACACACTGTCACAAAGCAAGGGAGAAAGACAGAGATGATCTTACAAAGCTGCTGCAGTAATCAGGACACTTGCTCCTGGAAACAACCATACAAACAAACATTCTTTTGTTAGCTTTCTACATTTTTTCAATTTTCATTTGATGATTGCTATTATTTTTACCTCTCACCATAACAGAAATATGGTTATTATTAAAAGGAAGGAAAAAGGCCTTACCATGCAGTGCATCAGGAAGAGATGAGAAGCACAGAGCATGCTGCAGAGATTAAGCTCAGCATGGCATTCAGATATCCTTTGGAATTGAAGAAAATTGTCCAACCCATTCTTCCTAACAAAGCGGACAAGTTTTCTCTAGGCTTGAATTTTTCACCAGAAGTCAGATCCTTACAGTGCATTATATGTTCTTCTTCAGGAGATATATTTCCTCCAGTTAAGTTTCAGCTCCGCAATGCCATTTCCAATCAGCTCTAAGAAGTTCTTCATTCCCAGATTCGTGGTGTCATCAGAGGGACTCCAAAGAAAATCAAAGAAAGAAAGAAAGAAAGAAAATAATACCTTACCGAAGCCCTGAAATTGCTATGCCGAAAAGAAAAAGAAAAAAACCCAACCATCCCTCATTTACTCTATTATCTGTGTGTTTCACAGCAATCAGTATCAGCTCTTTGGTCTCATATATGCAGTGTTGATTACTTGTAACAAAGGAAGAGGCAAAAACTTTCCCAATTCACACATGATGCATTTTCATTACTGCTGCTCAACGGTGCACTACCAGACAACCCTTCTCATCCTGAGGAATCTCTAAAACCATCTGACAGAAACATCAGCTGTCCCTTTCCCTTCCCAAAGAATGTGAATTTCTAGAAAAGCGTTGGAGAAAGCTTGACAAATAACCCCAAAATACGAATTAGATCTAAAAGCAAAACCCTCGAAGCAGGAGAGTTCTTGAGCAAGGAGATACCTTGCCCGAAGGATTTGTGGACACACGCGCTAAGTCATCATAGGGAAGGAGAAGGGGATAAAGACCAGTAGCCAACGGTGGGTTCGGAGAGGGTGGGGTGGCCCCGAATGGGTGCCAGGCGGGAGTGGGATCCTGAGGCACCCTCAGCCTCCTGCCTTCTCGCTGACAGCAGCTCGGGCTTCCCCTGCACTTTCTGCAAAGCATATTAATTGATTCTGGTTGCTGAGCAACTAACTCTGGGGAGCCACATCCACAGCTCCGGCACAGCCTCGGCAGCAGCAGCAGGGAGAGGGGACGGTCTCCCCCACCGCCCTCCTCCTCCCGGGGCTCACTCACCCTCCCTCCCCAGGGTCGCCCCGGCTGCCCCGCAGGGAAGCTTTGCGAGGAAAAGGAAAAAGCCCCCATTCATGCAGCAGGGCGAGGAGGTGGGTCGCTCCCCCCAGCCTGCGCGGCACTGGCAGGACTCGGGCGAGCAGCCCTCCTTCGCGCGGAGAGCACCGCTGAAGCCCCACGGGGCATCCTCCGCTCCGCGTGGGGTGCCTGCGCCAGGGGGGCTGGTGCAGCCATGGGAAACCCACCGAGGCATGGAGAGAGGTACGTGAACCGGGGCGGTGCAGCTTCCTTCTGAAAAGAGAAGCTGGGTTAACCCTCTGGTTCTCCAGGCATACTGCAAAGAGGACATTGAAACGACAAGCAACTCCCATGGTTATGCCAATACATGGGATCAAGAGTGAGCGGCCAGTTGAAGCTGTGGCCACTTAAGCTCAGCCCCTGCAATAACTGGGTAAATGTATTACTTATTTCTGACCTCTTTATCATGTTGCACTTCAGACAGAGTAGACGCTTCTCTGGCTGAAGGGGCACACAGTAAGCCAGAGCCACCATCCAGAGGAATCACCTGGATGTCTTTGTCAGAGACTGCAAAATGGAGTTCTTTGATAAAGCCTTGTCATTGCTTTAACTGATGTTCTTTTTAAGTTCCTCACAGAAGAGAAGCAGCAATGAGGCCATTTAGTTTTGGTCCGTAAAAGAGATGGGATAACTGGATAACTGGAGCCGGCTCCAAGGGGCTCCTCCTAGAGCGCCTCGACTGATGGCCCCATCGGAGCGACACTGAGGATTTCTGCAAGGTTGATGCCAAGTGGATGGACCCGGAACAGGGCCTGACCACTGCAATTTGTGGCAGGGCTTCCACTCACTGCTGTGGCTCTAGAGCCTGAAAAAAATCTCCAAAACACCACACTGTCCAAAACAAGACACTTCCTTTGTGCTCATATTTTGGGTAAGCCCTTAGTCAGATCATGGCATTTGTTCAGCACTGACTAAGCTGTCTTTCTGTTGCACAGGTAAGATGTAAGAAACGAAAAGACCTCAAGATTTCTCTCCCTGTGACCTGGCAGTAAGTGCAATATCAGATCTTGGCCAAACTCCTCACACGTGATTACTGTCAAAGACCTGAGCTAGATCAGCTCTTTATTCTCTTATAGCGATAGGACAAGTTAAAGGGCAAGGCCCTGAGAACTGCCTTAGCTTGCAGTCACATGGACAGAATTATCTAATCCTCCCCTTGAAAAACTCCAACCTATAGCTTGTGTGCGCTATCTAAATGGCAAACACTGGGTCTTTGTGAAAAGGGGACAGGTTATCTTATGCAAAAGAGTAACTTTTCTGGCAGTAGCTTAGCCCCACCACACTCTGTTTTCATGCTTTATAAAGAAAGATCTACAGTTTAGCCTCATTTTCTTAGCAAAGCCAGATGCTTCACATATATTCAAAGCTCAGGAAGGACCCTTAGATCAGGTTAGCAGAGCTGCTACATGAAACAGATTGCAGAACATATTCAGTTAATCCAGTATGTCTATTGATATGAGCATATACTGGGTATTCCTAATTTCTCAATTATAGCATACAGGGAAATATGGGAACTTGAGTATTGATTTAGTAAATGGAAGTAATTTTGCCTCCTACCAACAACAGAATACAGCAGGATATTTCTAAGGAAGAGATCCTGTAGTTCACCTATTCCATGAAAATATCTTCTGATGTCTTCTAACATACCAAACATAGGTTAAACACACTAAAACCACACACAAGAAACAGACTGTTCTTGATTTAAATGGCCACTAATTTATGTAATTAATGTGGTATAACTGATTCTCCCTTTATCTCTTCTTCTGACTCGTCGGACATTCCTTTTGACTGTCTCTCACAGTACCTCATCTTTGTTCCTGGATAGGAATAAATCCAACAAAGTTTCCTCTAGCAGTGGTTGATGCAAATAATGTATTTTGTTGTGTGGCACTGCTCATACATGACATTGCTTCCTTTAACCCACAAGTTTACTTGCTTGCAATAATGTGCTGAAGAATGACAAAAAGCAGAGTTGAAAGGAAGCTAACCCACCTCTGTCTCACAGCAGGATCAATCACACACATTCTAGTCCTTGGAAATGGCTTTCTAACCAGAGCTTACAAGTCCCCTTTCGGGAGATCCCATGCTTTTAAAAGACAATTTATTCCAGTCCCTCACCACTGTAACCACAAAAAGGGTATTTCTAAGTTCCATTGCTGCAAAGTTAAACACACTATTTCTTGTCTTGTTCACAATGATCAAGGAAAAGAGCTCCTCCATTCCTCATTGCAACTACCTAAACTATGACATTCACAATCTCCTCTCAGTCTCTTCCCTTTCTAGATTAAAAACTTATCCGAACCTTTACTGTTCTGTCACTTTTTCGGGAATGGTTTATCACACAGTGACCTCTGGATCATGAGCTGAGTGTAAAACTACATGTGTATAGAGATGCACATGAATGCATGCAAAAGTAAAAGGTACCAAAGAGACAGTGTCTGGCTTAGGAAGTGGGAAACAAGGGGGACTGCTTCATCTAGCTGTGATAATGGGGTTAAATAGTGTTTCAATATTCCTTTTTTCTTTTCTGAATGAAGTGGGCTGACATAAAGGAGGAGATTAAATACAGCTAGGTTGTGTGTGTCTGCCAGTGAGTCCTTCCAACTTGTGGAAGCAGATAGTTCAATTTAAGGGCATAAGGGAAAAAAGACTACTCTTTCCTTTGAATTTGTATAATGATTTATGAAATATTAAACAGAAGAGGGAAGCTAGCACAAGATCTCAGGTAGATAGTACATGAAAAATATAGAAATAGATAGAGAAAAGACTGGGGGGGGCAGGGGAGTAAGTGCTTGGGAGTGATGAAAGCAAGGAAAACATATGAACTGTTATACTAAGGGAACAAAGAGACATGGAGAGATTTCCCAAACTCTTACAGAGAAATTATTAAGTCTACATGAACATACTTCACCATACACATAATAAAGAAAGACTGGTCTCAACATAAGCTGTAGTTGTTTTATCTTTTCCACTTTTACCCCTTCACACTGATGCTGGTGCCTGTTTTTATCCTCAACAGTACAATCTTTAAAAAGTGTGACAACAAATTACTAGTAATTTAATGTAAAAATAAGGTACAAAACAAGGCACAAGGAAGAATACCAAACAGTGTTGAAGGTTTCTGTACTGGAGCAAATATCATAAGAAGTGCAAGGAAAGGGCAGTTGAAGGGCAAAGCAATAAAACAAAACAACCTTAGAAAGGAAGCAAGTCAACAACTGGTGATTTAAAAATGAAAACAAACTGCAGTGTAAGAAGGAGCCATCAAATTATTAAAAGAAATTTTAGGAGAGGTAGGTTTGGAGATGTCAACATTTGTGCAATTTTTTTTTTTTTTTTTTTTTAGAAAATGTAAAGCTGCTTAGATAAAATTCAGTCTCTTACAGAAAGCAAGTACAATATCTGTCTTTCACTTACACAAGGCTTGAATTTAATCTCATATAAATGCTTTTTATTATGCATTGAAAAGGCTGACTAATGCACGTGTTCTGTTCCTATTCCATTTTCTATTTACCTTTTCTCTTCCCACCTCTCTATCCTTTCAATAGTAGCATTATCCTCTTTGAGAAAATGAGTGTCCTGTGAGCCTACGGACTAGAACAAACTAGGACCCAGTCAGCCCTCATCCTCCAGGGGAATGGTACAACTGGCGTCCCACCAAAACCGTGTCGGTTACTGCAGCTGAATCAGACCGGCACCATCCCTCCATGTTCAAGCACTGTAGCCAGATAGGACCCATACTGCAAGACTTTAGGCATCAAAAAAACGGGGAGGTGCAATGAGCCATGGCAACTGGTTGGGCAGAAGCCCACTTCAGATCTTAGACTGGCTCCTCTGTGTGGCTGAGACCTGATAATAAGAGAAAGTCCCCAGGGAGAAAAATGGGAGGAAAAAAGACCCTTCTGTCAATATGTTCTAGTCGAGGGTGTAGGAGAGGACCAAGTGGAAGGATGACATTTGAAGAAGGCAAGTGAGGGCTGCGGCAAGCGCAAAGAGGTGGCCCAGGCCAGGGAGACGGTGCCTTTCTCTGGCTGGTGTGGATGCCCGTGCTGCAGGGAGGGCAGTGAGCGCGGACAGGCTCCTTACTGTGCTGGGCAATTGCTGTCCCCTAGCCTGAAGTAGAGCAGAGGCCCCTGGGGACTTGGAAGACGTGGGCACGGGCTGTCAGGCTTTAAGAAGTCGAAGCAGAAAAATCTCCCAGGAGTCTCCCTGCAAGGCTCAGGAGCAGGGAAGACAAGGGAGGTGGAAGCAGAGGTGTGCCAGCATTGCTCCTTGGGTGCTCAGACTGCCTCAGCAGCCACTGTCATCAGGAGATGCCTTCCCACGGGGCAGGGCAGAGGGCCACCCATGCGGGCTCTGAATTGACTGACAGGGGAAACCTCCTCCCCAGTTCACCCAGCTGCCTGCCACAGTATCACTTGGCTACTAGAACCAAATGAAATAACTTGTGTACCAAACCATTGGCCTTCACGGCAGTCGTAGTTTAATACTTAATAGAGACCATCACTTTATTCCTTGCAAGCTGCACCTTTTCTCGTACCTGCCAGATGTTTAAAAGCAGCATTGTATGTAAAGGACACAGTAATTTTAACATAAATACAAAGATTTGCACAGATCATGGAAATTATTTAAAGTATGAAATAAAAGGTATAATTCAATTATGAACCAAATTTTAATTAAAAACCTGTGAAAATAATTTGCAAAGAAGTTTTCTGGATATGTTTCTCCTTTCGACCTTTCAATATCCTGTGTCGCAATTACTATTCAGTCAATTGCAGCACAAACAACTGAATTGATTTCTTGCCTTTTTAGTTTAAAAGCCATAATACATGGATGAGAGTCTGATCTTCAGTGAGTGCATTTCCAGATCATCAGCAGCAATTAATTGGAAAATCTAAGAAACAGACATTCATTAAAAAAAAATCTATGACAGAGGATGTACATGTAGTTCCATCTATCTGCAGTATACTTAGGATCCCTAAAAACTATTTGTAACATACTTTAAATATAATATTACTGTAATAATTATTTTCAATATTCTATATGACAACTGGTCTCATTCTTTTCTAGTTTCCATCAGTGCAAATCAGACTAGGATTACATAGTTGTCAAAAACTTGCAACAGTGAGAAAATAGTACAACCAATGGTAAGTAAAGCCAGTAAAATGCAAAACATTTTATATTTGTTGCGCTTTCTTTTTAAATAAATGCTGCTTTACTACAACTTAACTGCTAACTCACTAAGGATTGACAAAAGGTTACAGCTTGTGGTTACTAATTGTTGGGCTTGCTCATACTTTTACAAGTTGGTCTGAAATAAATTTTAATGGATCTGATTTGAATTTCATTTATAGAGAAATAAACCTCCTACTTTCACTGATTTCAACGAAATCATCCTTTATTTACATCAGCATAGCTCGTAACAATAGATATGCAGTAACAACTGTGTGTTGCAGAGCTGGCTTCAGCTGAAATTTGCTATGTACTGGTAATGTAGCACTGCTTCCCTTACATCACCATAACACTAAAAATAGCTTTTCCATATATCTGTATCAAAAATGTATGCACAAAAATGTGACTACCTGGCTGGTAGCACAGCCATATTCACTGCAGGAAATACATACACTAAGTATCTTTTTTCTTTAGAAAAAGAAAACCTGGTCTGAAATGAACTTCTTAGCACACAAATGGAACATCAATTAATATTCTCAACTTCTTTTAAAAAGGGATATCTTGACATAAAATGCCGTTTTGTATGAGCAAGATACAGTGGGAGTTGTGTTCAGTATTGATGAGCCCCCCAAAAACACAAGTTATATGCCAAAATGAGTGGTTTGATCCTACTCCTCTGACCTAGGTAGGAAAACGCTCCCCAATTTCTATGGGAAGAGGACTTGGCTCTGTTCTTCGGAGACTACTACAGTCTCAGACAAAAACTGCTCAGCCTGTTGCATGAATAGAGACAGACTTGCACCTCTAATGCTGCTTAAATAGACTAGTTCCATGTGTACATTAAACCACTCCAAAAAACAGGTACTATTTTCTGAGAGGTGGTGGTATGTTTGCAGTGTCTGTGTTCGAACTGCAATCTCATTAGAAAAACAGCAATCTTGCTGTACAGCCGTGTAGTAAGATAGGACTTGCAACGCATGAATTCATTGAATCCCAAGGGTGATCATCTGCCTGAAATCCTTTTCTAGATAAGCATGTTCACACATGGTAAAAAAAAAAGCTCTCAAGCAGCAACAGTTATTACTACTGAATAAATATTCACATTATTTCTCAACAGGCAATATACCCACCGGGCAAAAAAATAATAGTATGCTAATGAAGAATTAGACAGGCACTAGCTAAATTAGTTCTACTACAGTTTTGCTAAGCTCTTGGGTGCGTATTACATGACATTACTATTTAATGCCATAGAACAAAAATTTCTTTCTCTCTTCCCTCCTTTTTTTTTCTTTCTTTTTTTTCTCTCCTTTCTTTTTTTCGTTTTTTTTCCCCTTCTTTTTTTTTCCCCCTTTCATAGAAGAGGTGGAAATTTCCTTTCCTGGGTTAACTTCCAAAGCATTAAGTAACATAACCTGAATATTCATATGATTAACACCTAAAGCTCTTAATTACTGCACTACACACAGGATACTAGTAGAACAAATACTGCACAGCAGCCAAAGTAGTCCTAAACATTACTAAATACTCTAAAATGCAGAATATGAGTGTTGGCATGATACTGCACAGTACTTGAATAAATGCACTTCGAGGAATTTGACAGAAGCCAGATTTAAGTAACTGCTGGCATTTCTATTCTGAATACCATCATTCTCCAGAATCCAAGTATTTTGACTGGTGAAGCCTTTCAAAACATGCCTGTTTATTCTTTGCTTCACAAAAGACTCATCAGCCGGTTTGGTTTGGTTTTCTGTTTGCCACTAGCAGAGGTATCTTTGTAAGCAGCTTTCTGGTGAATGTCACTGAGAACAGCTCAGCAAGTCCCTGAAGTTTGACAGAGAATGCCCCTTAGCTGAGGGGAAAGCAAACTCCATCAGCCATTCTCTGTGAGGCTCTTTTAAATCCTTCCTAAGTAATTACTCACTCCATTGATTAATATTTTGAAAACTTTACAGATGAATAAAGCACAGATATTCAGCAGGATTTCTCAGAGCCAAAAGACGAAAGCAAAATATACAAACATAGATCTGCAAGGTACTCTGAGGTATCCCTTTAAAAAAAAACAAACCAAAAAAAACCCCAAAACAAACTAAAAACAGCCTAAACAGGTTAACCTTTTACAATATATCTATTTCTTAAGTATTCCATTTGTTTTTAGGCTTTTCCTTGGTGCTGGTCTCTGTTTAATTAATTAATCACAGTGTTTGCACATCCTGAATACTTTGTTTTAATGTCTCACTCCCTTTTGAGGATTGATCTGCTGTGAGATTTTAATGAGAGCCATTTCTCATGTTTTTATGCAGAATTATTATACAGAGGAGAAAGTGATAATAACTCAGTCTTCTGTTAATTACACATCTAATTATTCTTAGAAGTTTATTTATAATTATGTCTGCCAGCAGGCTTTGTTTCAATTATCATAGCCAGATTGGAAATGGAGCTTAAATTAATTCCTTTCTGTAAACAACCATATTTTAAACAAAAAATAAGTATTCATTTTTATTTTTTAGCTCAAAATGCTCTCCTCTCTAATAGTCATTCTTGTAAACAAAAATCTTAGAGAACCATGTAAAATCTTTGCCCTTCAATAATAATACATAAGCTAGCAAATGTTCTCAGAGGACAACAAAAAAACTTCATTAAGACAAAAACTATTTATGGTCAAAGGGTCTTTTTTTTTTTTTTTTCTAAATGGTAATCAGGGTTTTTATGTTAAAAGTCTTCAAATAGGAAGCCTCACCTCTAGAGGCACAGCAGTGCCATTACTCAAAGAGAATAAGTGTTCTCTCAAGGGTGAAAGGGAAAGAAATATCTATTTTTGAGTCTGTTAGATTCCCACTTGCGAGCTAGGAAACCCCTTGTTTACCACAGTATTTCTACAATGATTCAGAACTCATCTGAAACATAAGCTGCCCAAAGATTTCTGTTCAGGAAATCATGTTTTCAGGGAAAAACTGTTCAACAAAAATAATCTTTAGAAAGTACAATCCTATATATATTATTACATTTATCATATGGAATAACATTGTTTTAACCAGAGTAATCAATCTAGAAGTAATTATAGGATTACAGAAAGAGATTCAGACACAGATATATCACTATGCGCAGATGACTGACATACACATCCTCTTCCAATACTATATAAATGTATACAATAGTTGCATATGTTAGGGATTAATTTGGAGTGAGATTCAGATCTTGGCTACGGAAAGCAATAATATTTCTTATAGGTAGTGGATTTGTAACCTGACAGACAGAAAATG
This sequence comes from Haliaeetus leucocephalus, assembly GCF_000737465.1. Lineage (NCBI taxonomy): Eukaryota > Metazoa > Chordata > Aves > Accipitriformes > Accipitridae > Haliaeetus > Haliaeetus leucocephalus. The sequence goes on along the minus strand of NW_010973368.1, from coordinate 13,534,257 downwards.
ACAATGCAGAATACTGCATATTTAGAATTTAAGAAATACAGCTTGCCTTCATATTAAACACATTTCCCTTCGACATGAGTGCCCTGTAAGCCCCTGCTCCCTTACCAAAATGAACGCTGGAAGAGAAGCCCGTGAGACTTACCTGTTTGCCTTACAGCAGACAAAGAACTTTAAAGCACCAAAGTTCTTGTGACAATCAGCCACTAGCATTTAGCTTACGCGGAAATAATTACATTCTTCCATCTTTTAGCTTTCTCAGTAAGTGAAAGCTGGTGATGGATGCTAGCAGCCTTGTTAAAATATCACTGTAATCCGTTCAAGCTCTGGAGATTGCTTAGAAAACCAAGTCATAAACATGCAGTGTCTACAGCTTCACAAGCAGCTCAGCATTTTCCAAACGTGTACATGTCTTCCTTTTCCAATACTGTACTCTACAGAGCACTCCACCTATCTTGATTTGAGCAGAAAGAACACAGTTGTTGAAAGTAAATTCTATGTGAACAAAAGTGTTTTACATGTTTAAGCTTTCTCACATCAAATAGTTATGATTTTAGGAAAGGAGACAGCCTTTAGGTTTTTCGGTTGTTGCTCTTTCCTCTTTAAAAAAAAAAAAAGCAGCTTCAAATAAAGAAGCAAGAAGCAAAGAGGATATAGCAGTTCAAGAAGCAGCAGGCAAGGATGGGTGTTTTGTGATTGCTTAGAGTTAATACTCCTCAGGGGGAGATGAAAAAAAGCACAAATACAGCAAAATCTGTCTTACAGAGTAAAAATCTGTTGTATAAGCCAGTCTCTGGCAAAGTAAAACAGCATGTACGTTTACCCAATTAATTTCTAGCATGCCAGAGTGCAGAGGAAATTAGAAGATTTCTGTTTATTAGAGGCAAACAGGTAGGAAGAGGGAAAGAAAATTCAGTATATGTAACTACTGTAATTGTTTCTGCTCCCCTGAGAAATGTACCAGATAGCTCCAAAATCTATTGGAGATGTATATGTGAAAGCAGCATTTACCAGTACCACAGAACATTTTATTACCACCAGTATCATCTGGAGCATATGTGGAGAATGAACATTTAATAATGCTGCGTCCCCTAGATACAAATAAACACATTTGTGACAGCTCTTTCTATAGCCTAAACACACCAGGTCTTTTGGACTCTCTGGAAAATACAACTATGAAAGCTGTTACAAGAATCATAAGTGCTGAACACTTTGGAATAACTGACCCAAATACTGGCACCAAGCAATAGGCACATCAGTCTAAAAACCCTAATTCAAATCTCACTGAAGCCCATGAAAATAGATTTTGAGAGGTTGTGGATGAAGACCTTTGCCAGCTGGCTCCTACGTCCCTGGGCATCACTACCCAGCTAGACCACAAAGTCACCAAAAACATCTTGGAAGGAGCTGGTTGAAACCTGGCTCTGACCTGAAGCTCTCCTGGACATAACAGTGCGATGCTGGGTCTGAATTTGCTCAGATAATGTATGCAGCACAAACACACGCCTGTTCCCTTCAGGGCCAAAAAGAAAACATTCCATTTATTTGTGTGATGAGTCCAGTCACAGACCAAAATGCCACTGAGCCAAATGCTATTCAAGCATAAAACAAAGAAACTCCCCAGCTGCATGAATTTACAGTCCAGCTGTCACCTTTCATACTTTCCACACACACTACCCACCTGCAGTGCCACAAAATCTTGCAGAACACAGGGCTCTTGAATTTAAAACTTTCTAATTATTAACACTGCCATACTTTGGGTTGTTTTTTCCTCACAGCAGAGCTTGATCTAGCCCTTTTCAACCAGTAAAAACATCACATTTTAAAAAATAAATAAATAAATAAATTAAAAATAACCCATATTTCCATTACCCCAGTTGTTAGAAAGGCTGGAGTCAATGTGCATCTGGTGATACACTGAAAAATACGAAAAATGGGTGGGGGGGTGGGGGGGGGGGCCATGTTTCCAATTTGAGCTCTGGGGAACTGCACACACCAGATACAGCAAATCCCACATCCTTGGCACAGAAGAAATCATTGATAGCTCAGGGCTTTGCCTAGAAATGCTGTAGCACTTAGTTTGCATATTCCTTTCTTTGCCATATTCACAATTCTGTATTTTGCTGCAATCCAAATATCTTAAGCTTATATGTGCATGGAAAACTGCTTGCCCCTTGATAATGCTTTGGCTGCTGATCTTCTTGTAGGGGAAGCATTTGCTCATATGTCCCTATGCATTAGATATGCTGGCAACTCCCTCTCTGTATCTGATGCCCAGGTGGAAGGCAAATACTCTTTCTGGATGCTCAGCGACCCCACTGTGCCTTGAAAAGCTGCAGATAGGAAGGTGGGAACACAGCTTTTTGAGCATTGCAGAGGAAATCTCAGCCTGCCTCTCAGTCCACCAACTTTCAGTGACATTTTGAGTTGTATCAACTCCACTCAGACCCTTCTGGGTCCCTAAGAATATTTCCCTCTTCTTTGTCAACTCTGCAGTTTGGCTGGGTGTTTGCTCCTTTCAGGAATCTTCCCACTAGCACAGGGCTGCTCTCCAGCCAAGCCTTTGACAGAACATCACATGGAATACCCCTGTGATAAAAAAGCAGTAAAGCGGTTGCACCATCTATCACAGCATACGTAAGCAAAGAGCAGCACTTCCACCCAAAAAGCGACCACCACTCCCACTGATGCAGCATGCATTGCTTTCTGCACACTAATGTATATTTCCCACTATGGTAGATTGATACCACAGGTGAAGGGTTACCCCCAGCACTGTCACTGCAACAAAGTCAAAGTGTTATAACACTGCCAAAGTGTTATATGGCAGAAATCTCAATGCCCATCCTGTTTTCAACTCACATTTGACTTCTACATATGCTTATCATGCATTCTGTCTTCTTAGCATGCCCAGGGTTCCCATTTTGGGTTCCCAGCCTGAGAAATCTTTCAAGAGGTCTGAAGTTGAATGGACTTTTGAAAGGCTGGACCATTTTAACATTAGGCAGCAGGAGAAAAAAATGAGAGAGATGCAAGATATCAGTAGCTTCTTTCAGAAACAGGCCAGTGGCCATGAAATTTTTCACTATCTTGTTAAGCATCAAGAACTTCAATGTTTTGACACTACAAAGTGCACCTGCCTCTAGAAATTATTTTGAACGTCTGAATTACCCCTCTTCCATCAGGTCCAATAATCCTTGTGTAAAAATGGTTGCCTTTTATTTTGTACAAAATACTTCCAGCACTCAAAGACACATTTTAGGAATAGAGGTCAACCTGTGTACGTCCCAAAGCTAGGATATTAATAACACTAGAGGATCTATAGTTTTCCATGAGACATGGCATTTCAGCTACTGACGGTAAAAAATTGAATTTGTTCCAAAGGTTGTTTTTGCATATGAAGGTGACAGTACCCTTGCAGAGGGCTTATGGGTATCCCCCTCTCATCCTGGGAGAATCTGAGTGTCCCAGGAAGGACTCTGAACGTCTTCAGCTCCTTTTGCAAGTCAGCAGAAACTGAATGAGGGTATACAGCCCCTCAAGGAGGCAGGATCCTAGCAAGCATGATATAATGCTGTATTGTGTCATTTAGATTTTGCCACATACTATCCTAGCATGAAAAAAGCCTTTGACAGATTGGGATCAATTCATTTTAGATAATACATGCATCTCCCTGAGCACCAAAGACCTCCAAATATACTTTTTCTTTGTATCCTGCTCAGAGAATCCTTGCCAAAGCAATTCTCTCTATGCATCTTGGCAAGTTATTTTCACTGAATAATATATCCTGGACAATTTCCTTGGTGAAATGTAATCAAATGGCAAAATAGTCCTGAGACCTAAAAGAAGATGCTAAAAAACCATAACTACTACTAAAAGTTAGCACAGTCCAGGGTACAGAATCTTGTAAGAAGAAACAATAAGCAAGGAACACAGACATAAACAGAGGTGGAAACTGGTGTCTTCAATGATTGTTACTTTTATTCCTAACTGTCACGACCCAGTCTGGACAGACCAGGCAGTCATGTTCAATTCGAAATTCCCTCAGGCTAAATTAAGGTGAAATGACACCAAACAATCAGTTAAAGATTTTATTCGTGACAGAAGCAAATGGAACTGGGGAGGTGTGGTAGCAGGTGGCAGAGTTTTTCACAACAGGAATTGGCATAAGACTACTTCTGAAAACCACATAACCGTATACATCAATTCAGGGAATAAGGAGATCCCTCCCGTTGAGTCACGAGGTTCAGAGCAGACCCCCTTGCTTTCCAGACTCCTCCTCGGAGAAGGGTCTAGGGGTGGCTAGATCTACTCTTAGTCTCAGACTTGGTCAGCGGTTTTATGTCTTAAAGGGATGAGGTGTAGGGATTGTGGAAAAGAAAAAGGAAAGAGAGAACAAGACAGAGAGAGAAAGATTTCGCCGGTCCTGGGTCCAGCGTTGGGCCAGTCAGCCGAGGGCTCCAGTCCCGGTGGGCTTGCGCACGACGTGGGGCTTCAGTTTGTGTCCTTTTATCATCCTTGCTCCTCCTTCGGGTGGGCACCCGAACTTGTCAGGCTAATGAGAAGTTTGTGAGCCCTTGGGCTTGGGGGTCCTTTGCAGAGTAACTTCTCCTTCCCTGCAGAGGTGGCCATGGTTTGATCTTTGCATCAGAACAGCTTATCAGAACAGGGAGCTGGGCACCCTCCAGCACGCCCTCCCCCTCCTGTTGCTGATGTCTGAGCTGATGGGCTTTTCAGGTTGGTTCCTTGCCGTGCAGGGTTTGTCTTTAAGCAGAACTTGCCCCACCACAATGTTTGAGACATTAACTCCTCTCCCACATTAACCAGAAACATAAATCCTGATGCGCTCTGTGCATATCCATATTCATATGCAGAATAAATTTATTTGTGCTTAAAGAACAAGACCCTATACATAAGAATGAGGAAGTTGAGTCAGTAAGCTTAAGATTCAGTTTTGGCTTAAGTTCAACCATATTTTAAAATAACAGTTTGTGATCATTTCTACTTGTAGCAACAGCAGCAAGAAATTCAAGAACTGTGTTTAGTTTTGGTTAAGATCAAACACTTCCCTTATGTTAGATACAGAATCAGTTCTAACACTGCACAGCTGGACAGGCTGCCATTGGGCCATCTTGAGATAGTCCCCTAGAGATCAAAGTATATTATGTTCCCTGCAAAAGAGTAGAACATGTATATAAACATATCTAGAGCACGCCAATGCATGTGTCAACACAAATCTAAACTGACAAACAACTTTTTTATTTATTGTCCTATGCTCAATGTTCAAGTGTCCAAATATCTAAGCCAAGCTTGATGAAAAGGCAGCATTTTTTCATGGTCCAGAAAGAGACAGAAACTCCTTCATCAAAGAAAATGACTCTGATCTTTCAGCTGCTTTAAGAGAAGGTTACAACACATTTGTTGCAGACATCATGCATGTGATGAATGGGGGGATACTGTAATAAGCTGTCAGGATACATGGATATAATGCCATTTTTTTTTCCCTCAGACTTTTATGAACTATGTAGGGTTCAAGAGTGCATCACACTCTGAAGCTAGGTCCATCAGCTCTTGAAAAAAAGCTCTAAAGTGCTCAATCACCCCTCAGCCCCCTAAAGATAAAAGATAAATTACAAAATGGAAGTGGAACAGAAAGAAGAAAGATGATTGAAAGCAAACTCAAGGATAAAAGTAGTGGTGGAAAGGCTTAGGGCAAAGAAGAAATAGAAATATCAAGGGGAAAAAAAAGTGTAGGAAGAGGGATAGAGAGAACAGAGGTATAGGCTGAGGAGGGCAATGTGTGATAGCATTGAAATACATGCAAAAAGACAAAGGTGTGAAGCAAACAGCCTGGAATCCTGGCAGAAACTATCTGGAATCAGGTAAGAAGGAAGAAGATTCCCTGAACTGCAATTTGATCATGTCATGAATTAACTACCTGGATCAAATTCTCTCCTGATTTACTCACCAGGAGCCAATCACTGGCAATAACTGAAAAAAGAAGGTGAACATTATCCTAATTTGGTCATTCATCTTTTTAAACAGTTCTAGGCAATCTTTCAGGACTAAGATTTTACTGAAGAGTTTACCTGAAAGCATTTCTTTCAAGTTCTTCAGTGTTTGCTACATGACATATAAGTGCCTGGGATCTGGACACTTAGAAACAAATTACTTTCTCACTGAGGACCCAGGCGTGTTCTTGCAAACTGAGCTGGAGCAATTTCAGAAATTGCTGCCCCATCCTTTCAATACCATTCATAAATTAAGTCACCACTAACAAGCTGCCAAAGGAGCTGTTTAAGTTATGCAATGTTGCATTGCATTGATGGGGATTAGGTATGCTCTTACAGATGGTTACCGTGTCTCAGCTGACCAGAATGGCAATTTCCAGCTCGTAGCTGGTAAGAAAAAAGTTGAAAGTAGTAGCTTTTTAACTTCTTTTGACCCACAAAAACATACCACTTCATATTTTTCGTTGCTTCAGTTTTAATATCATACATTGTTTTCCACCAAGTGCTGCTCATTTAAGGCCTAGTGAGTGTCAGTGCTGCTCAACTAACATCCCAAAGGGATCACAACCCTGGATGTAATGGCGACAAGTATGGGCCAAAATGAGTGTTTTAAAAATCACAGGCTTATAGGATAATTCAGGTTGGAAAGGACCTCAGGAGGTCATCTAGTCAACCTTTGACTCTGATCCAGTTTTGTCTGCTTGCCAGAAGCACCCACCTTTCTCTCAAGCATAGCTGTAGGAACAGACTTTTATTAGTGTACGTATCTTGAACAGATGTGACAGATTTTGTTCTTTCTTTTCAATTTTTCTCTAATTTCATACCTTCAAGAAAAGACAGTGCTTAAATATTATGAACGTATTACAACCATTCTCACCATATGCTAGTCTGTAAGCTTGATAGACCACAGATAAATAAACTGCAGATATTTTATATCAGTTGCTGTTTTGATACATGCATTGCATGGGAAAAATTTTGGGGTTTCTGAAGAAAAGATCACATATGAAAGATTCAGCTCAGGCATCCATTCATGACATCGCATTACAGGGAGCCTGTGACCACAGTCCTTTGCTAAGCACTTTGAACAGTACATGCAGTAACATTTTTTAAATTCCATTTAAACAAAAAAGAAAGTATGTTTGCAACTCATGTGACTCATTAACTCAGCAGAACCATCATATATCAATCAAGCTACATATAGAGGAATAGAATATCACAATGAGTCTGTAGTCCTGTTTCTAATTAACATGGCTTAACCAGACACAATGAGCAGTCTCACTGTGTAAGCACACTCCTGTGACTGTCTTATAAAAAATAACCTGGAAAAGTTAAAAGGATTTTGGTCCAAAAACCTTGTTATTTTTTTCATCATCACAGCTCAATTTCATTTCAACTTGCAGCTTTCGAAGGGAGCAGTTGAGAGCAGTATTTGAAGACCAAGAGCTAGTATCACCATTACCCATATGCAAAACAGACATAACATTTACTTCCCACAAAAAGACATTGCGATGCTTTCATTATAATTAGTAGAATGCTTTGCAATCCACAGATGGCAAACACTGTCTGAAGTCAAACAATTCTTATTCATAAGAAAGTTTTTGCTTTTCAGTCCACTTCCACACTGCCATTCACATATTTTACTCTTTCGTATTCCTACAGAATTTTCTGCTATTTGGTCTTTAGTTTCTACTTTTGTCCTCATTCTTGGAAGCAGATTACACTGGGTTCTGGCATACTGCTTTGCACATTTGACCTACTGAATATCAAAGAGCCCCACCATTTTATGAAGTCATTGGGAAGCAAAATTTCAATTTCGTAAATGCTAGTATCATTCACATTACAAATAGCTTTTTACAATCTTAGCTCTGCATTCCTTAACTAACAATCCCCACTGAAGAGTAACACTGCTTGACTTTAGTCTACCAGCTTTCTTGTATAGTTACACTATTTTTTTAAGAATAACTCTTTTGTTTATCCAAGAACAACAAAATACAGAAACTTAAGACAGGCAAGGAATAAATAAATAAATAGTATTGTTACCCATACCTGTACTGTACCAGCACTTTGTCAAGAGAAACCACCTTGAATCCTCTGTCCTGAGGCATTAAAGCAAAGGTCACAATAACTTGTGCTCATGAAAGATCCTGTGGCTTTTCCCATAAGCTTCGGGTAACAACTGCAGAACCTTGGACAAAATCCAACTCAGGAAATTGCCTTCTAACTACATCAAATAATTTCTACCAATTTAACTGAGTAATTTATTTTTCTCCACTCTCCACCTTAAGCTCCTGTTGCTGGGCAGCCTTCAGTAACATGAACATTTTACCAGGTTGTTTTGAATTCCAAACACTCCTAAATAGTTAAATTTCACAAAGTATTTTAGCAGCTGGGTTCAAAGGAGCCATAAAAGCTCAAGCTTTTCTATTTGCCATCTTACTTTAAAGAAATAACTTCTTGTGCTAACACAGTATTTTTCTAAACTCTATCTAACTTCACAATTGGTAATTTCTTATTCTTTTTTACTTATTTTTCTCCTAAAAATGATGAAAAATAATTTCTTTTTTAAGCTTTCTTTTTAGAGCCTGATTGTGACTTTTTAGCATGAGGAAAGAAAAGACCTGTTTCTTTGTTTTTAACACAGCAGATTTAATGGACAATATGTTTTTAGCTGATTGGTGTAAGCCTGAATTATTTAGAGAAGGACAATGGTTAAAGGCTAGATACTTTCAGCTGCTCGAAAATGCAAGTAAAGCCCCTGAATTAGCTTGTAATGCCATTATGACCCTGAAATTTATGGGGAACATTAGGACCAAGGTTCTGTGAATATTACGGCTGAATGTTTTGGAAAAACATAACTCAGCAAAGCCACCAGAGAGCACTATCCAGGTCTGCTGTCCCACAGCAATTTCAGTTGAACATTATCTGCGTCTCACCATCAGCAGCACCTGGGCAGTGACACCTTCTGAGAAGGCCCCTCATCTCAGCCAGCTCTGTTCCAGTAGCTTGAACAGGGTGAGGTTTATTGTGAATGAAGGGGAGTTTGGTCATCTTGGTGCACAAGGACCAAGTGCACGCTAAATCACTTTAAACATATTTTGTTTTACAGACACATGCCTAGACCTGTTGGAAGTCTCAAACAGTTCCATAAATGTTGAATGACTTTGTACTAGAAGATATATGTTTAAAGGCTACACCTTTTTTAAAAAACATCATTTCCACCCTTCACTTGTGAGTTTTCTTCTAATACTTAATACTGAATGAAAAAGATATTTATATTCTGTGAAGAAAACATCATCTCCTGTGAAGACAAAGCCATCAAGCTTCTTTTGGTCTGCACAGGCTTATAGCCTTCAAACTGCATACATTTTTGTCCACAATTAATTTTAGATAATAATATTGTTTTCCACTAAGTATTTCAAATGATATATCGAGTGCTTATTCTATCAAACAGCTGCCATAGAATTGTCTTAAAATGGAAGATTAAGATCCTAAAAGTCAGTCAGTCAGTGACAGCATTGTAATTGCATATACAATCTTAATACAGTCATGGGCATACACAGTTTTGTATATCATTTTCATATACTATTTCCTCAACATAGCATCTCCTTATGATCTTAAAAATACATGTGAAACTCAGCATGAAACAAAGACCAGGTAATATTTTCACAGGTAAACTACAGGAAAGAGAACAAAGGTTGTCCATTCATTATGAAATTCCAGGTATTTAATAAACTACAGCTTCTAATATGTGCAAATGAGTTTTGGGTTTGCAGGGAGAAGGAGAACTGGAGAGGTACTTTTTTTGTTTAGATGGGATAATGATTATATTTTAAAGCAGTGATAATCTATGAGGAAGGTCCCATTTACTAGGAAGCATTAGCCCCTAAATGCAACCCTAATATGATACACAGTAAGTTGCACACTAAACAGTCTTCTTTGAGGTTATCAGGAACTGTAGTATACTAGGTGATAATGCATGTTCTTTCATTAATCTTCAATATTCAATTTTTTTTTCTTTGCAAGTTTAATGCTCTTCTAACACTTTGTTTTGTTTTTTTTTAATGTAATATATTATACACATGCTCATGAAGATGAAGAGAACCAACTAGCAATATTTTTCACAAAAATATATTTTGTTTCATAGACTGTGGAATAATTTAACAAGTATGCATACATACCAGGACCAATTACCTAGTTCTGCAATATAGTTCATCTATTACATTGTATTTCTTTTTCTAAACACCTACTGTACAAACTTCTCCCAACTGATTCTCATAAAATACAACACCATTGCATGGGTGACCATTACAAAGAGTTATATTTCTGATTTAAACTGTTTCAGTCTGAATAAAATAAAGTAAATTCTGTTCCCATTTATACTTTAACACAAAATTTACTTAATAAATTATTATTTAGTGTAATTCCACAAAGCTTTTGTAATGAAAGCTAGAACAAGGAGAGTCCTCAGTCATATCAAATTTACAGAAAGGTTTTCTCTAATGTGCCCATTTCTTAGAATGCTGTTCATCTCACAGTCTTTACACTTTCAAGTACATATATATCATAAATGACAGTGGTATTCATAACTACACCCAAGAAAACAGATATATTTTTCCCCTTTTCTTTTGTTACCCATTTTTTCAGCTTTGTCCTTCAGCAAGTTATTTAAAACTTCAACTTTTTCTGCTCTCAGAACTTATTTATTCTTGTCTCTCCTCAGTGAAGTTATAGGTCTAATTTATATGCAGCAAACACATAAAAATTCCACAAGAATCTGCATAAATATTTCTCTATCCTTTTATACAATATCTCATTGTTACAGTACTTGATTTCTCTACAGTTATAACAAAATACATGTTCTATACCTCTTTATAAATCATGAGAGAATACCAATTAGGTAAGAAGAAAGAAAAGGTGTGAAAAGTTAAAAATGCAGATATGGCTTTCCTAAGGAAAAAAAAAATAAAAGAATAACTCTTCAAGAAAAAAATCCCTTGTATCAGTCTAACAATCTTAGAGCCCATATTATGCAGAGTCCAATTCAACACAGATGCTTTGCCCATCAAAAACTTGAAAGCTGTATGGTTTTCCACCAGAAGGGCATGTTATAAAGAATAAGGCAACAAGCAAATTTCATTTAGCAGGTTTTTTGGTGTATACTGGGGAAAGTTAAAACCAATACATGATATTTTTTCAAGTCTGATATTTCCCATGCCCTTTGCATAAAAAGAAAAAAAAAAAGAAGAAGAAGAAATATTAATTGCTTAATGTAAGGAAACGTAAAACCTTCTAAATTATTGTAAAGTAGGGCAGGTACACCAAAAGCACTTTTGTGATATTGACTTCTGGTTTTCCAGTTTCAGCATTAATATATAGGGACAAAATTCTGTTCTATTTCCCTCTAGTGACCACTTCCATTGAAACAGGAATTCATTCAGCTTTATTGTGAATTAGCAGAATAGGAGATGACCCCTTAAGGCAGCCACTCATTCCTTTTGTAGCCAATTATGTAATTCCTGAATTTGATTTCCAGTCACAAGATGTGCTTTAGGTAAAAAGAACACGGACAAAGATTAAACACAGAGGAGGGCTGTATTCAAGTGTTCTACAATGAAATTGCCAAAGATGTTTTCAGTTTTGGTATCTGCTGCTCTGTGAGCATGGTTTTGGGGATCAACATCTGTGAATGCAAGTGAGACATCATTTTCATGATGTTAGGATGGGTTTTAAACAATATGAACCAGGTACTTCCATAGAAAAAGGCAAATGCCTATTTGAAAGGCACTTCTGTCTGTCTGAGGTGATGCTTTTTCAGGCACTGGAAATTTTGCTCCAGTTGTATGACCTTTGAGAATGTTCCCCTATTTTTTCATTCTTGGGCGTTGGGAATTTATATCTGAGTACAAGAATAAAAAAAAACAATTCTAAGCAAAGCATTACCAGAATTTTCTGCCTGTCCCTTTTCCTTCCTATTATAGTCCCAAATGGTATTAAAAAAAAGGGGGGGGGGGGAAGGCTTGGCTTTCACAAGAAAACAAAGTTATTCTTTCTCTTCTGACAGAGGAGGATTCATTTAGCAGTTGCCATTTGGAATAAGGGAATACAAGTGACTGTGTGTTCAGGCCTACCATCATTCCTAAAGTTAATCTCTGGATTCAGTGAAAAATATCTTTGAGATCAGTTCACTGAATTTAAAGAAAAATCTTCCTCTGTAATTATTTGCACAAACCCATGATATTGTGTTACATACAAACCCAGAAGCCCAGACACCAGCACTGAGTGTGAATACCTTTTTCAAAGCCATGGCAAGTGCTAATTTGTAGGTCATTCTTTCCTGATAAAACAATGATTCCCAAGACTTCAGTTCAACAAGTCACTCTCAGTCCTATAAATTTCTCCTTAGTCACCAGGCCCTCTTTTCAAGAAAATTTATTTCAAACAGTATAAAGGTAATATAGAACTAAACTCACCTTTGCACAACTTAGTAGACTTTTCCTGATCACATTTGAGATCCAGAAAACACATTCAATTGATCTTTGTAGGTATAATGCCTCTAATCACTGTGGCTGGATAATCTTCCCCCTTAGCTAAACAAGTTAACTCAGAACTAAAGTATCAGTAATTCAGTTATGTAGGGTTTTATTGGTTTGGTTTGGTTTTGTACTAGCCAGGAAACAGTAACTCTAGATTGGACACAGAATTTTCTATTCTTCCAACCCTCACTGCATTCAGTTTGCCTACAGCCTGAATACATCTTCAGCTGCTAGTGAACAAAAAAGTGATGTATCCATATGCATCTTTTCCTGTCTCTTCTTAGGTGCTCCACTGAAAAAAGAATTATAGGAAATACTTAACAGAAGACCCTTTTGTAGTGAACTCATTAGCTTCTGAAATGTCTTTATTTTAGTGCAACTTCCTTTCCATTCACATGATTTGTATTTCCTGTCACAGTCTAAGGAATGTCTATATTATTTCCATTTCATAATTCCATCATATAATATAGGTTTAAGGAAGTCAATAATATTATAAACTTTTTCTCTCCATTCATCTTTAGAAAGAACATTTTCTTTGAAGTTCTACATTAGTGATGAAAAATTTGACTGCAGTTGTGCAGAAGAACTTAGTTATTAAAATCTGAATTCATCAAATAAAAGGGAAATCATCATTGCCTCATTGCAATATTCTCTTTGTTCTGCGTTAAGTCTTTGCTCTTATGATCTTGTTGTTTTGTGGTTTTTTTTTCTCTGAAATACTACTATTTACAGCCTATGAACTATCCTGGATATAACATTTAAAGTAATAATTACATGGGTCAGAAAAGATATCACAAATGTTTTGTGTGTTCTTATATTCAAATCAAAACTTAACTTCAGATTTTAAGAAAAGACTTGCATATTTTTTCCTCCTTTTCAGGGGGAAAATATAGGTCATTCTTTGCTGGAGAAATTGTATTGAAGTCATTGGATTTATACCAACAGATAATTTGACTCAGAAGGTATCAGCATTTGAATGCTGCAATACTACCCAACTTAATTATTTAGCAGACATAAGTCTATATATCTTGTTCAGCTCTATGAAAAGTAAAACAAACGACACGTTTCTCTTTGTATCAAGGGTATACTGATATTCTTCTGAATCCCATGAGATAGAGGAATAAAAACCTGCTGAAATGTTGATGGTAAAAGGATGCTGTCATGTTTTGGGTATGGTCACAAAGATGGGGTGGATGAGGCATTTTCTAGGTAACCAGCAAGAACATGAAGAGCACAGGACAGGTTTGTGATGGAACACTTTCATCATCTAGAAAACCACTGGGAAAGGAAGGTAGCAGGAACATATTGGCAGCAAAGTCTTGAAATGTCCTGGTGACATTTTTGTTTCTATAAAATGTGAGGACAGCAAGTAAAGGAAAAGGTCTTCTGGCTGTCTTTCTGGCCAGCCTGGAAGAACTGGTTGAGAATGTGCAGATGCAAAGTTACTTGTCTGAGAGTGACCGTGAAATAGATGACTGAATTAACTGTCCTCAGATGGTTAGAAAGGAGAACATGAGCATCGTAAATCATGGAACTTAGGACAGCAGAGTGCAATAAACACTGGGAGGTGGAAGTGCCAGATTTTTACATAATGACAGTAAAAAGGGGAAAAGGAATTGGGGAGAGCTGTTAGTACTGTTAAAAACAAACAAACAAACAACAAAAAAAAGGACAACTCATAGGCATAAAGTATCCTGAAGTATAGTATCAACAGTCTAGGGATAAAATCAGAAAGGCAAAACATAACTTGTGAGAAAATAAAATATAGGAGAAAATACTCTGTATTTACGTTATTAGTAGAAGAAGATTAATAAATCAAAAACAAAAACAAAAAACAAAACTGTTGGTCTATTCCTCAACAGGAATCTTGAGAAGGTCACAATGTTAATGATATCTTTCCTTCTGTCTTCATTAAAAATGTGAACTGTGATCTTACAGCTAACAAAATTAGCAGCAGATATAGAGATGAGTAGTAAAAACCAGAACAGTGACAAAAAGATTGGAAAATAGGTAAAAGATAAGATAGGCTTACTGAAAATTCTCTGTACGTAATTTCCTTCACCCAGCTTTTTAACCCAGGGATGATAAAAGATTATCTTTTGAAAACTTGGCAAAAATAAGTAAGGCTCCATAAAACTGGGAAAAAGGCACTCCAACATCTGATTTTAAAAAAGGAAAAGAGAGGAGAGACAGGCAAGAGGAGAGAAAACCACTCAGCTTAATTTCAGATCTAGAAAAATACTGGAACAAATGCTCAAAAATACCATACACAAACACATAAAAGACAGCAAAGACAGAAGTGACCGCAAACATGGACCTTTCAATACTAAATCATATTCAATGAATTTAATTTATTGTATGGGAAAATGATAAGAAATGTTAAGATATAACAGCCGAAAATAAGTACACAATAATAACTGATCACAAGTGGTGTTCGCCACGGCTCAGTATCGGGGTCAGTTCTGTTCAATATCTTTACCAATGATCTGGATGAGGGGATCGAGTGCACGCTCACTCGGTTTGCAGATGACACTAAGCTGGGCGGGAGTGTTGATCTGCTTGAGGGCAGAAAGGCTCGACAGAGGGATCTGGACAGGCTGGATCGATGGGCTGAGGCCAACTGCATGAGATTCAACAAGGCTGAGTGCCGGGTCCTGCGGTCCTGCGGTCCTGCGCTTGGGTTATAACAGTCCCATGCAATGCTACAGGCGTGGGGAAGAGTGGCTGGAAAGCTGGGCGGTGGAAAAGGACCTGGGGGCGTTGGTCGCCAGCCGGCAGCGTGCCCAGGTGGCCAAGAAGGCCCACAGCATCCCGGCTTGTATCAGAAATAGGGTGGCCAGCAGGAGCAGGGAAGCGATGGTCCCCCTGTGCTCGGCACTGCTGAGGCCGCACCTCGAGTGCTGTGTTCAGTTTTGGGCCCCTCACTCCAGGAAAGACACTGAGGTGCCGGCGCGCGTCCAGAGAAGGGCAGCGAAGCTGCTGAGGGCTTCCGAGCACAAGTCTTATGAGGAGCGGCTGAGGGAGCTCCGGTTGTTTAGTCGGGAGAACAGGAGGCCGAGCGGGGGAGCCCTTCTCGCTCTCTACAGCTCCCGGAAAGGAGGTTGTGGCGAGGGGGGTGTCGGTCTCTTTTCCCAAGCAACAAGCCATGGGACGAGAGGAAACGGCCTCAAGTTGCACCAGGGGAGGTTCAGATTGACTATTAGGAGAAACTGCTTTGTCGCAAGGGTTATCAAGCATCGGAACAGGCTGCCCCGGGACGTGGTTGAGGCAGCATGCCTGCGGGTATTTAAAAAACTTGCAGACGAGGTGCTTAGGGACATGGTTTACTGGTTGTGAGGTTGGCAGTGTGAGGTTTGCGGTTGGACTCGATAGTCTTAAGGGCCTTTTCCAACCTAAGTGATTCTATGATTTATCTTTCAGGTTGCCCGGCGTGGAGTCAGGGGTTCGACTCGATGACCCTCGGGGGTCCCTTCCAACTCGGGATGTTCTGTGATTATGAGATTGCCACTGGCAGGCAGATGGTAAGAAAACCAAAATAAAGCACCACACAAGCTCCCGTGAAGAAAAGGAACTCTAGGCCCGCCTTCCCCAGGACGCCAGGGCAGGTGCGAGTCGCTGAGCCGGGGTGAGGCCGAAGGCCGGGGCTGGCCGGCGGGCGTGCCTGTGATGCGCTCCGGCACCTATGACATCAGAGGGGACGAGTCACAATGGGGGGGGGGTATAAAAGGCACCAGCTGGCAGCGCTGCCCCAGTACAGCCTGGGCGAGCGGTGAGTGCGCAGGCGGGGGGAGGCTGGGCTGGGCGAGGGGCGGGGGAGAAACCCGGGGCCCCGGGGGG
>NW_010973368.1:13485285-13517872 GCF_000737465.1 Haliaeetus leucocephalus | reverse complement strand
CTCAGCCTGCATCGAGGGCCCAGCTGCTCGCGGGAGCACCTTGGGCAGGGCACGGTGCCGCCGCCACCGGGGCTGGGCGCAGGCCTTGCTGCCTCCCAGCTGCCTCGCCCCCTCTCCTACCTGCCCCCAGCTCCCTGCGGCTCCCGGCCCTGCTCCCCCCGACGCCAGCTCCCTCCCTCCCAGCCCCACTGAACCCCTTCTCTCCCTCCTCCTGCAGGCCATGGCTGCCATACAATTCTTCACCCTGGTTGTGCGAACCATCCTCTGGAATGCTCATGTGGTCGGTGATGAGCTGGATGAGGCCACACGCGAGCGCATGCGGCAGCGTGAGGAGTACCTGAGCTGGAAGATGACTCAGATGCTGCAGGAGCTGGAGCAGGGGACGCAGGAGCTGGAGCAGAGGACCCAGGAGCAGAGCGGCTTTGCCTGGGGAGCCCTGCTCTTTGCTGCCTTGCAGCAGTGGCAGTTCTGGGCTGTTGCTGGAGTCCTGCTCCTGCTCCTCCTGCTCTTTGGGCTCTGCTGGTGGCTCAGGAAAAGGAGCCGTCAGCCAGCCAGCAGCAGCAAGGAGGCCGGCTCCGGAAAGAAGGCGGCTAAGGAGGAGCAAGAAGTAAGACCCTTTACTGCAGCGGATCTGGGCAGGATTTTGGACAAGCGCTTCTGGGAGCTGCAGCAAGCGTTCACAATGATGGACGAGATGGAGGAATTCTACCGTATCTCCCAAAGATGCGAGGAAAAATATCACGCCGCGATTGCAGCCAGACAGCGGTGCGAGCAGATTCTTGGAAAGTTGAAGTCCGCGTTACAATGACGCTGCCTGCCGCCTGCTTGTGCCTCTGAAGCCCCCCCGTGGGCACGCCTTCCACCTCTGGGAGATCTACCGTGCGAAAAGATTTCAATAAATCTCTCGTTTGGGCAAAAGCTGCGTCCGTGAGTGTCCGTGCGTCTCTTTGTTGGGGAATGCGGGCATAGGGTGCTGACAGCTCAGCTGCCACAGAGTCAGGGAGCATTTTGCAGAAGAGCTGGTGCAGTGGGCTCTGGTCTCAATGATTCACTGGGCTTCGGCTTCCCAGGTGCTGTGGGCTAATCCCAGCAGGCTGCTTGGCATCACACAGCTACTCAATCCCTTGCCCCCAGTGGCATGGTGGAGACAATCTGAAGGGTAAAAGTGGGAAAGCCTGGGAGTTGAGAGGTTTACAGTTTAGTAGGTAAAGCACGAGCTACACGCCCAGGCAAAGCAACGTAAAGAATTCATTCACTCCTCCCCTGGCCTGCCTTTCTGGGAAGCGTTCTGCCTCCCTGGGGCTCGGGTTGAAGGCATTACCAGGAAACTTCCTAGCCTTATACGGCCCTCACATTATTAGCCGCTCTTGCTTCTTCGTGCGGGTACCAACGAAGTCGTGATGAGAAGCCCAGGGGCGATCAAAAGAGACTTCAGGGCCTCGGGCAGATTGGTAAAGGGAACAGGAGCACAGGTAGCATGCTCCTCTGTCCTCCCAGCTGTAGGGAATAACATCGAAACCAACAAGCGGACGCTGCCTATCAATACCTGGCTCCGAGGCTAGCGTCACTGGCAGAATCGGGGGTTTCTCAATCATGGGATGGTCTGCGCGACACCAGGCCTGCTGGGGCCTGACGAGGTTCACCGTTCTCAATGAGGGAAAAGTGGTTTTGCTCACGACTTAGCGGGGCTGACTGAAAGAGCTTTAAACTAGGTTGGAAGTGGGGGAGGGGTAAAATCAGTTCTACTAGTGATAAGCTAAGGGACGGCAGGACAACGTTGGAGGAAACGGTGCGCAGAGCTTTCACTCCGCTCCACGATGCGCTGAGGACGCTGGAGCGCAGCTGAAACGTCTGTACACTAAAGCAGGCGGCGCGAGGAAGAGACAGGAGGAGCTAGAGGCCTTGGCTCAGTCCCAGAGCAACGACATCCCTGGCCTAAGGGACACTTGTTGGGAAGAGCCCTGCGACTGGAGTGCAGTGATGGACCCTTCCAGGCTCTTCAGGAGAGAGAGGCAGGGCAGGCGAGGCGCAGGGGTAGTGCTGTATGTAAAGGAGGGGTTGGACTGTACAGCGCTTGCAGCTGGGGACGACATGGTTGGGAGCCTCTGCGTAAAGATTAAGGGACAAGCTAACAAATGGCTGAAAAATGGAAGCGGTGATTGTAATTTATGTTATAGATTAGAAGTTAAGTGCTTTCCTGCAGGAAATAGAGATTGAATACAAGACCTTCTCCAGCCTGCTGGTGCAAACTCAAAATTTCCATCTTCTACCAGCATGGCTTAACATTACTAGCTAAAAGGAAGGTTTGGATGGGAATCACTTTCCTGCAGAAGCTCTGTCATCATTCAATAAAGTATTCACGGTTCTCATGTACTAATAAATTTACTACTCAAACTTACTAACAAACTGAGAATGTAGTTTCATTTGAAAATGAAAAATAAAGGCAAAGTCACTGTTAAAGAGAATTCATCTGTGAATGGCAAATTGCCTCCTGGAGCAAAAGCACTCATTACACTCAAAGAAAGGATGAGATCTCCCACAGTTAAATAAAACTAGTAGGAAAAATAATTGCTTGATAAATCAGAGTAATTAAATTTTGCACATGTGAATGCTACTGCACCTCTGTCTTCAGTGCAACAAGGCCAGCCCTGTAGCACAGAAACAGCACATAAAGCTCAGCCCTTTATTCCCTGAAAAATCTACTACTGAAGGAAATGGTGCACCTTTTTCCTGTTAGCTCTTCATTAATGAGGAATGGGAAATCATGTCCCTCAAAGCTACTTGAAACAGAGAGTCAAAAACAGTGGTGATGCTATCTACTCCCTGTCCAGCTTCTGCTGATATTTCACCGATCATTAGTGTGTCTTCTAGCATTTTAAAAACAACTTATTTTAAAGCAATAGACTCTGTTTTCCTTTGGGAACCTGCCTGATAGGTCATCTGTTAGTTAGTCTGCCTTATATGTTAATTTTTTTATACAATGTAAATACCTCTGTTTCCTGTTATAACTTACCATGAGATCTTTAAACTTCATAGGTACTCTGATTGCTCTGTATTAGTTCTGAAAGAAAGCTTCTGCAATTATCCTTTCAAATTCTAAAAATTAATTCTTGACCATTCAAAATACTTTGTGTATAGGCTATCTAAACACAGTTATTTACATGTAGGCACGCACACATGCATCAGTTGTTCATCCACCTCCTGTACTCAGCAGAAATCTAGCCAATGCAATCTAGAGCACGATTGAGTTCACCCTGACCTAGGGAACCAGCAGCTGCTGAGCTGAATCACTCGCTCAGTTCCAGTGACTCCAGGCTTGATCTTTATTGACTCTAGTAAGGGCTTTGATACTGAGGGCTCAATCCATTGCCCACACAGAGGGAGGCAGTGCCCTTTGAAATGAGACAGCATAACCTGCCTATCCTCCCACTGACAATAGGCCTCCCAGACCCATCAGGGTGTCCTGCATACTCTAGGGCGTCTGAAATGGCAGCAGTTCCTGTGTGTGGGCAACTGAAGCGAGCCTCTATCCCGCAAACAGACTCTTACAGGTAGGCATAACAAATTTAGGTATCTCGGTTGCCAGCTGAATCTCTGGAATTTAGGAACTTGAACAGGAGCTATATCTGGAAAGGCCATGTCACTGCCACAGTGTATGCAGCACTTGTAAGAAGTGGCTTATGATGGTTTCCCTCTTATAATTCAAGAGGAGACTAACAGGAGAAAAGCACAGCACAAGCTCATTTATATATGTTCCTCAAGAGTACAAGGATGTGTTGCATACTCTGTCTTCAGAATCAATCAAGCAGAAAGCACCAGTAATCACTTTCAAAAGGGTTACAGAAGAGTGATCTTGGGGCTTAAGGGTCATTTTAAGGCATATCTATACAGTCAGGTTTAGATGGTCATGAGTTAACTCGCTCCACATTTCATATCACCTCAGGTTTGCAAGCCATCTAGATGCATTATCACAGGATAGTATTTGAGCTAAAAATTCACACCTTTTAGCTTCTTCATGCAGGCTCAGCAGATGGCTACACTCTAAGCTGGACCTGGCCTGTACTGCAGTATCTTGGAGCTTGGATGGCATCAGCTAGCAACCTTTAATCATTTAAATGTATTCAGACACTTTGGTGCTGACCCCCTTACTGTAAAAATCACCACAGTTTTGGTAAATTGAGACATCAGGCAACAAAAGACCCACACAGCACTGAGGCACTGTATCTACATAGAAACACAACTTCATCTTCTGACAGTCCGTATTTGACAAAAAAAGAGAAGCTGCCTTTCATTAAGAGAATCTAAGCAAAAAGTAGTAATTTTGCCAATAGTCTAATGTTCTGTAAAAATCAGTTCCCTAAATCAATTTCCCTAAAAAAGTTCAGACAATCTTATTAACCATGTGATCTCTGTGCATTTAGTCTCATCTTAACTTCTCCACTACAGCATTTTTGTAGGATTGACCATAATAAATGTGATTATGGATGCAGGTTTACACAAGTATAGTTCCCACTGTAACTTATCCATTAAGTGGTTAGCTATTCTACTAGATTAGATACTGCTAGACGACTGAGTAAGGTCTTTGAGCTTCTTCCCAACATGCCTCTTCTGGGTATGTGTCATGTCTGGCAAAAACTGCAGTGTCCACTGAGAAAAAGAAGACATACAGCAGATGCTTGACTGCATTTCTTTTCCTGCTTGACTGCAGTGACTGCTCTAAGAAGTAAACAATCCACTCAGTAAAATAAACTGTTGCAAATGCTTACTATGGGTTGTATCATTCGATTATTACCTTGCTCATTCTCTTTCCCTAAACAGCTTTGTTCAAATTCCCCTACCATTCTATATACTCTTGAATTTTTATCAGCTATATCTCTTCTCCCCAGGCAGAGCCCACACTTCCTTTTTGCTCCAAGACTGTACTCCCTCTTTTCTAAAACACTTATCAACATCTGTATGTAGGATTGTTTTATTGTTTTGGTAAGGCACTTATTCTTGGAATTAATTCCCGCTTTTTGACTAAGGGATGACAATGTTCTATAAAGTATTCAGTCTCTGAATCAAATAGAGAGAGAAAAAACTATGATGTCTCCCATTTTCAGAATCGAAAGAGCAGTTGATGTCAGAAAGCAAAATAACAAAAGGTGACCTTAAAATAATATGGTTCACAAGGGCACTGCCTTTTAGGCTCAGTGACCAATTCATCTCAATGCACATGCAGGGTTAGAATTGTAAAGTAAGACTAATGAACATGGCAGAAACATACACAGTAATTCATCATCATAACAAAGCATAGCACAATTATCAGGAATTTCCTGTAGGCTTAACAAAATTACATGGAAACAAATTGTTTGGTCTGTTCAGTTAGAAGCTCAAGAATCCTGGACCAAAAAATAGACAGGGATTGTTACCACCTATATACACAAATTATCCTTTTATGATATGACAAATGTACAATTTGGCTTTCTTTTTTTGTTTGTACACTGAAATTGTATTCAGTGCTCGCCCAAATAGGTCTCCATGTTCTGCAACAGGACATGTCACAGAAAACATAGGAAGAAAAAGCAGTTGGCTGCAGGGGTAAAGGAGTTAATGGATATAACCACAACACTTTTCTCATGCTTGCCAAAGACTTTAATACGGTAATAGTTCTCAGGTAAGACTGGAAGGAAGGGAAACCTTTAATTAGTTGGAATTTACTTACTTTAAAAAAATTGTCTCTGCTTGGTGTTTCTTCCTGAGAAAAGACCAATGTCAGCATCATCTGGTGAACAATTGGGTTTCGTCCTGATCCTGGTTTTCAGCTATCTGGAGTACAGTTTAGGCTGATGTTTATTTGACTTTCCTCCCAGAGGACTACTCTTCTGTAGGAGAATTAAAGCTATGCAATGCTTACACTGACATTTCTTGCACCTCTGATAGCAGAGAACAAGACCCATTCTGAGTAAGCACTAATAATAGACAACACTGCAAGTAGCTGCTGGGGGCTCACATGCCTGAGAGACATAATACTAAAGGCAAAGTCACTGCTGAAAGGAGCAGATAGATTGCATTTGCTATCACAGATCTCTACTGCGTTTCAGTGATCGTGCCACTTAGGCAAAGTGGGACTTTGAGAGCAAAAGTCTAATTAAAATAAGTGGGTGTTATATAACCATGTTTGGAAGGCAAATTTTCTGCAATATTCCTTAGTGACTAGGAGATGCCTTTCTTTAAAGCATTTATACAGCTCAGCTCTAGCAATTTAGTGGTTGGGAGACGATAAGAAAATAAATTAGATTTTGGTACACAGCAGTCAAATTAATTTCAGGGGTATATGTAACTCTTACTACTTAAGATCTGTAACCATGTCATGACCCATATCAACATTAAAGTCCCAATTTTTCAGGCTGGATAGCACACATCACACAGCTGCTTTTTAGAAGACATCATGCTGCAGAAATGCCCTGTATACAAATGCCATGTTTCAGGGAATGCCTTAGCTCCACCAGGTTATCCATTGTGGTTAGGACTGCACTGGTGAAGCTCCAGGGATGCATCTGACACAGGGACCAGATTTACCCCTAGGTCCTGTTGTTTTTTTTTTCTCTGAAGTGGTTTGTCTCTGTCGCTTTCATGTTTTTCTTCCTCACTTTACATTCTTGATTTGTGTTTCCTCCTGTCTCTCTCTTTCCTGGTTACTTCTGGATTAGCACCAGGATGGCAACTCCTATGGGGAGCCCCACTTGCCCCCTTTCTACTGAGTAAAACAGCCAAACTTGGCAATGGGAAGATACTCATCAGAAGCAATTGGGAAAATTGCTGGGAGGGTTGATCTTGGGTGTCACAGGTTTGGTGATAATCTGTCATGCTGCTGCAGAGTCCAGGTAAGAGTGCAGCCACTATGCACTGCCAACACTTCTCTAAATTACGCCCATGAAGGAACCACGTAAGGTGCAAAGATACTGAAGTTCACTCACTATGTCTGAGCCTGGTTTGCCAGCACTGCTTTCTTAAGGGGTGCTGCACAGAATTCAGGTAGTCTCCAGCAAGGAGGAGCCTGCTGCAATCAATAAACACTTTACAGGGGAAAATAGATCAACTGTTAAAAAATAGCGTCAAATTCATTTCACTGAATGGGTGAATTCTGCCAAGTTCTTTGAATTCTCATGAATCAGTTTCATCTACACTTAATTTACAGATCTACTTTTTAAAATGTAAACAACTTTCAGATAAGATTTTATTGCATTTGAATATCATTCTTGTCATGTTCTCTACTTTCTTATTTCACTTCCAAAGAATTTTGTGATGATTAACTCATGCAATATGTGGTGCCATGTGTAATGCTCCCTTGTGACAATAACTCAAATTGCTATTTTCATACCATCTTCCATCTCTCTCACTCTTGCTTTTATTCCAATGTAACTAGAAGATCTATACTCTCACTCATATAAACAGACACATTTTCAAGAAAATATTTCTGGCTCCTTTTGCTAGCTGACTGCAAGCTCACACAGACTAGGGCAATGGCTAAGTGAAAGTATCCATCTACTACAGCTTTGCTTCCAGTTGCTACAGAGCTCTCTTTCCCAGGGATTCTGCTGGACATTCATCTGCAGAGCTCAGGCACTCATCAAAACAGCAACTCATCAAAAGCTGCTCATGAAAATACTCAAAAAAGTTTTGGCGGGTATTTTTTTGTTCTTGTATTTCTGATGGGCATCAATGAGTTGTATGTGAACTCTTCAGATGACCGGTTAGTCAGTAAGACATAGAGCAAGCATTCAGTTCAAACAAGCAAGGAGCAAGCTCATCTCTTTTCATTTTTTTTTTAAACAGCACAGTTTGATGGGTTGACTAATCACTGAGTTTCACCAATAGCACTCAAAATAAGATGCAGCACTATTAAAACTTCATTCTGGATATCAACAAAGAGAGCTCCTAGAAGTAACTGATCATGGATGGAAGGGAAATAACTTGTTAGAACATTAATTATTCTTAACCCAAATAAAGACGCAGACAGATCCATTTCATTTTATCACTTTAGTAGAAGAAATAGGGCTAAGGCTGTAAAGTCCCATCATTCTGACAGTGATGTAAGAACACATATAACATGCATAGAAGACCTACAACAAGGGAAAATGCTGAAAAATCTAGGAGGAAAGAAACTGACAGCAAAAGACATGCAGTCAAGGGAGATTTGAGGCTCGTCTTGCATTTTAGTTGTCCTTGATCACATCAGTAGTACCCTGTTGCTGTTCACCCACTCCATATCCCAAACCTATCTAGATAATGGTAAGAAAATTCAGGAGAGGAAAATTCAACTACCAGGAGCTGGCACAGATTGAGCACTTGTTTTCCACAAGGCGTTCTAAGCACAAGTGTCCCTACAAAGCAAAACCCAGAATGAAAACAGCAAGGTCTACAGAAACAGATGTATGAGGTGAGTAATGTTTTTGAGCCTAGTCAGCCAGGGCTGGCACTAGGAAACTATCATCCAGTAACAAGAAATACAGTCTAAAAGGATTTAGTAAGAGTATTAAGTCCACCTCCTTGTGAGAGCAGGACTGTTCTCAAAATGCTCCAAGCAGCAGTTTCTAGCTTAACTTTAAATGCATGAAACAATGGCTTTTCTATTCCTTGCCTTGAAATATATCCAAGCATGGGATTCAGTATTCAGTGCTTCTGCTGTTCTCCACTTACAGATGCTATATATACACAATAGAAAGCCACAACTTACATTAGCTCGTCATATACCAGAGTGTGCTCAAACAGCAAAAACTTTTTCTTATCTGCATTTAGGGGCTGTACAGATGCACCCTCAACAGCTGCCAGACATTAGCATGGAAAAGGCCTTACTCTTTTATATTACAACCTGATCGCCTGTTCTTTTATGCTACAGACACAGCACCCAAAGGAACATCTCCAGACTCTTCCTCCTTGCTGTCAAGGTCGCTTATGGACATTTGTAGATATTCACCTATCCTTAGTCAGTAGACTGAAAGACATTTCACTTTCTTTTGTACTTCCTCATCTAATAATGTTTCCCTCTGAATTACTTCCAGTTCACCACACTGTTAATTAGCTTTTATGCATTACCAGAGATGGATGCATCTCAACAGTGACTTAAGCGATTTGTCTATAGCTTGTGTTTCAGTTTCCATTTGTAAGACACTTCAACCTATATTAGTCAAATTGTTTTCCCCTTGTAATACTTTAGCATTTACATAATATCTCTCATTCTAAAGTAAAAAAGGGCAGAGCAGCTGAGGAAGTAAAAGTCCAAATACTAATATTTGTCTTTGCCTGAAATACTCAAGTTGGCCAGGACAATATAACATTTTCTGAGTGTTTGTCAGCACAGTATTTTCTACATGTCATTTGGATTATTAAACAAGAATAGCTGAGCCTTGCCTTAAATACCAATATAATGGGACCTTAGTCGTTTAGCAATATTGTTTTAAGCCAAAGTTTCATACAAAAAAAAAAAAAAAATCCCAAACCTTATAACCACTAAAATACCTATACAAGACAGTCATGTGTCACTGTGGCAAGGATTCCTTTAACAGACTGTAAACAGCACACAGCTTTTCATGCACATTTTAAGGACATATTTAGAGCTCACATACACTTTCTGCTTTTATCACCTAAATATTAGAGGCACAATTTGCATTAGTAAACAGTTCGTACAGTGTCTGAACCTCTTAGCATTATAATGAACATGGCTATAAAATTATTTAGCTACATAATACAAGAATGTGTCTGACTTACACAAATGTTGAATCATTTAGAGGCTTAAAGCAGAGGTTTCCCAAACTGGTGGTCTATAGACTCCCATCGGTGGTTTGCAGCTGAAGGTTTACAGCTGTCTGGTTACATGGTGCTCCTTCCCTACACACAGGGGGGAGAGAAGAGATCAATGAAGAACAGACATTGACCAAGAAAAAATATTTCAGTATATCAATAGCAGTAAAACATTTTTTTGCTAAAGACTGTAGCCCTAGATTTTCTCCTAATAACTTTTGCATTTGATTATGATTCTGTCAAACAGATTGCTTATACTGAAGTTTTTTCTTTCAGACTGTTTTCTCTTTTCCAATCCATCCATCCACCTCTGAGAAAAAGACTAGAGAAGATGTTATCTTTAAGATATTTTTAACAGGCTAAACAGTTCACAGTCTCAGAAACTAGTAAAAAGAGAAGCGTCAGCTCGCTTAGGAAGAAGCTTGCTGATGACTAAAATGCAAAAAGTGAGTGTACAAGGAATGGAAGCAAGAAGAGGCAATGAAACATGAGTACAACTGCATGGTTTGGGACAAAATCAGGAAAGCCAAAGCCATCTGAAGGTCAAAGGCTTCACAAGGAGGGATTCTACAGGTCCCAGAGCCTGCAAAAGGAAGCTCACCAAAAATGTGGGTGTGGTGATGGGCAGAGAAGAACTAGTAGTGAACAGCACTGGAAAGGCTGAATGCCTTTTTTTGCCTTTGTCTTCACAGGTAAAGCCTGCTCCTGGATCTCTGTGTATAGTATAGTCTGCAAAGAAGAGGGGCAACCAGCAGCAGGGGAGTAATAGGCCAGGAACTGCTTACAGGCTAGACATACTCAGATCTAAGGGGCTGGTTTGGATGCCCACAGAGGCAGCCAACATGACTGTAAGGCTACTGCCTATCACCTGTGAAAAACTGCAGCAACTCAGAAGAGGTCCCTGATTACTAAAGGCTAACATAATGTCCACTTTAGGGAAACGATGGCTACAACAGATACCAAGCCACGATTCAATACACAGGGCCTTAAACTCAAGGACTAGGACAGCAGAAACCTCATGAAGTTCATCAAGGAAGAGTGCAAAGTTCTGCCCCTGGGGAGGAATAGCCCCATGTCATGGCACAGCATGGCAACCTACTGGGCAAGTAGCAGCCCTGCAGAAAGAGACCCAGGAATGACTTATCACAATTAGTTGTAAATAATTGTATTTGTACTTCCATTTCACATGTCATCCTTCTATCTCTAAATTATTCTGTTTCCTTCATTCTGCAGTTGCACATGACTAACACCTTCTACTAGGATCCAGCTCTCCATACCCTCATACCTCCCACCACATGTGTTTCACCATCTCCAGCTCTTGCCTCCTGCATCCCAGGTCCATGTTACGAACCTGAAAACACAAGCCTAAGTACAGTCTTGGGTGCTGCTCAAAGGTCCTTGGTGCAAACTAAGGAGTCACACAGGAACAAGTTTCTGTTCCTCATCTGATGTACCTCCTACCCTGCTGCCTTAGGGCAACCTTTTAGCTCCATGGCATGTTTAAGATAAAAAGCCAACCTCTATTAACTGAGGAGAGAAACACATCAGACTACCTCATTGTCCCCAGAAGTTAAGAGCCTAAACACAAGCAGTGAGGCACAAAGTTACTGTAGTGCAACTATTCTTTGGTTACTGCACATGTATGGACTATTACCCCCAACATCTTCAAAATAATACAGAATAATTTGATATAAGATGATTTCCCTTATTCTTAAAGGTGATTTACTTCATTGTTAAAAGTGATTTACCTTGTTGAATCTAGGTTACCTTCCTTGTGCATTAGAGTACTAAAACAACTGCTATAGTACAGCTGGTGCATATAACTTAGTAAACATGACAAAAATAAAAAAGCATTTGGCAGGACAGGTTTGGACTGCAGGTCCCTGAGGCCTGTCCTGCATAGTGGACAGCCACTGGGAGGTCCTCAGTGTCTACTGTTGGGCAGCCTGGAATTACATCAACATAGGAAACTGCATCCTCCAGCACATCCTGGCAGTGGGGCTGCACAGATGGTAGGGGCTTGAAGCTGTTTTGGGCAGAAGACCACTTAACTTGTGCCCCAAGACATCTCAGAGGCCAACCCAACCACACAGCTATCAATCAGAAAAGACAGTGGTACCAACCTAGAGTTCTAAGCAAAATAAACATATTTTTTCAGCCCATTTTGGCCTAAAAATGTGATTAGTTTCAGGATAGCCCCAAGTATGTTTTTTAAATTAATAAAATGTTCAACAATTTTGTTCTGTCTTACTCCACTTAAATGCCATTATTTCAGTATACATAATTTCCACAAACAGTTGATGAATTTGGCACATGATTATATGTATAGAAGAGTTTTGGCCTTGGTTTTGTTATAACTGCATCTGTGACTTTCGCAACACCCCTTTATTTCTCTGTCATTGTCTCCTCATCTTATTTAATGTCATTAGTTCTAATTCCCATCCTAATAAACTCACGTTAAGAGCCACAGATAAAAAGGGTGCAGAAATAATGTATACTACTAACACAGAAAATAGACCTGCAAATTGCTGGTCTCAAAAACACATTTCAAATTTCTTTTTTTTTTTTTTTTTTTAACCAGTAATGGCTAAAATCAAGTTCAGGAATACATTCAAGAATACTTGTTTATTAAAACATAAAAACTTTTCAATACCACAAAATGGAGACTCAATTGCTCAAAGGTCATGAGCAATTCCAAACTTTCTCAGCCTTTTTCATTAGAAACTGCTCTAAGTGTATTAGTTATCCAAGTATTACAAGTTGCACTGCAGGATATAAAAGATTCATGTCAGTAGAGATTTAAGCTCACAAAAGTAGAACGATACTTAATGGTTAGTGAACTGCATTGGAATATTCCTTAAAGCAATTTCTCTTCTTCTATGTCTACGTTACCATGCATTTTATTTCACACAAACCATGTGAAAACTGCAAATTCTTAAACAGGTTAGGGGTTTACTGCTACCCCAAAATTCAAGCAAAACTTGTGGGCATCCACATCTAGGCCTGTGCTTCATAGAGCCAACTGGTTTCAGAAAAGCAAGAAATTGAGAATTACTGGTTATCCCTAATCTTATAAGCAATAATGAAAAAGAATAACTCTAATGAAAACAGCAAATTCAACAGGAAGAACCTTTCCAAAAATGTAATTTTGGATACTGAAATACACTGTAGTGAGAAGCAGCTTGCGTGAAAGATACACTGCAGTTCTTTCTAGTGCCTCTGTTTTGGTTTTCACCTAGTGAGACACTAATGAACATGGAAACAATAACTATATTGGCTTCCTATATTTCTGGTCTCTCAGTAGTTTTTCTTCTCAAACATGTAATGCCACAGCTGCATTCTCTGAATATTTTCAGCTTGATTATAGAGCTCCTGCAGCCTGCTTTTATACTGTTTGTGCCAGGCAATAACCCAAAAGAACAAAAACAGGCTAACGCTCGGAGAGATGCTGTGAGCATAGCTTCCTAGCCACATGCACGTAATCAGAATTCACAACGCTATCTATGAAATCTCCCACTAATCTAATGCTTGGGAAAGTAGAAAAAGCTTGATTTAGTCATCAGTCTTTTGTCTGAGTTTACCACAAACTTTCTATTTCTTCGTTACCTTGACGTGTACAGGAACAAAGCTTGTATTCGATTGCGCCCTACCCATTTTTCAGGCTGTTCAGACTGTGCTGCAGTTCTTACCTAATATACAATAGGGTCAGGTAGGTCAAACCTTGCAAAATTGGGTTTTCCTGCCAGGTTTGATGGACAACATCATTCTTTTCAGAGCAAACTAGTCTGTCTTCCCTAGCCTGGGGATTTCCTTTCTGTTGTCTATCACTATGCTTTTCACATATATCACACTCATCCATGTACATTTTCACTTAAGCATACTTGCCTAGGCAAGTACATGTCCTGCTTCAACCTCACTCTACCTTTATTGCTATTCCATGTTGCCAGCACCTACCTGTTGGGACTACTGCTCCCACTGTAACTCCAAACTTGGTTTGGTACACATAGCTCCTCTCCCTTATGTCACCTCCAAAACACCAGCATGTTCCTATGCTACTTTATGTTGCCACAAGGATTTGTGCAGGCCCCCACCAAACCACATCAGGGAACCAGTGCAGATTAAAGCTTAGCAAGCAAAGAAGCAGCAAGCCTCTTTCTTCAGCAGTGCTGCATTATGCCATCTTCAAGTACTTGTATTACTGTGGGATCAGTATTAAGAACTCTAGCTTCAGAAAGTCTGAGCAGCCCTTAAGTATGAACAATTAATATTCTAAATAACACTTAACATACTGATCTTGTCAGAGATCACAGTCTCTGAAGCAGGAAAGCTTAATCATTCCCAGCTTCAGTTTCTCTGCCTGCAGTCCAATTTTTGACTCCCAGGACATGCCTGGGAACCATCACAGCTTGTTAGCTCAGAGCTAGCAACCTCTTCTCTGACAGCTCCTTCTCCAAAGGGGAGGGTGAGCTGTCCAAGACCTGGGGTCCCTCGTTCAGCTTAACTTGAAACACCTCAGGAGCTTCTCCCATGAGTTCTGAAACTGATCAACAGGTTTTACGTTCTAATGTATCCCTTATGCTGTCTGTTAGTTTTCTGTGAGCTGCAATTTTTAAACATTGTCAAGACAGGCAAGCATAACAGGCCATTTTGTGTTTGGAGACCAGTGTGGATGGACAGAAGAGAGACAAATATTGTGGTCTTTCTATGGACTTCATTTTTGTCCTTCAACTTTTTCATCTCCTAGTTTAAATAGGTAGATAGGTAATACAAACTTGGAGTGTCTGTTGTCTCACAGAAAAAAACATAATCATCATCACTAAATATTCTGCTCACATGTAGTGACCCATACCATGCCTTACACTTCCAAAGGTTTGCATATCAAAAAGTTAATTAACAGATATAGTCCATTTCCATATGTCTTCCTCTAAAGGTTACTGCAACAACATTTCCTGAATATCCTTTAACAATTTAATGGCAGCCTGGCAGTGGTATCATGACAAATAAATTTAAGTGACATGCAGGTTGCAGTAGCAGAATACAAAGTATAATGAAGCAATGTACTTCTTATGGAGATGTGACATGAAAAACATTGACCTGTGGTCCCAAGTCATTTTCATAAGAAAAAAGCTTTCTTCGTAATAAAAACAAATCCGTCAATGTTCTGAAAGACTAATATAATAAAGCATCAGGGAAGCTATTCAGCTGTGTTAACTCTATTTAGTTAAACAGGAGTCATTATTATTCCATCCTTGTACTTCAAGTTTGGTGATAACATTAGCTGCACTATGACAAAGTAGCCTTCTTGATTAATGGGAAGTACCTCCAGAAGCAGCAGTGGGACCCAACCTAGAAACATATGCTACCTTGCTGGTCATATTAAACAAAGCCAGCCTGACATTAGGAACACAGGGTTGAACTTAAATGACAAGACAGAATATTAATTGCAGAGAAGCTGAAGATAGTGCAGTGGCCCCACATGAAATATTGCCAACTCTCAGATTGTTTATATTGACAAGCGACTAGAACATGAAACAGATGAAAGAGGGGACAGGAGTGCAAATATTTTGCACAGGAAGGGAAAAAAAAGGGAAAGAAAAAAAACCCAAACACTTTCAGTCCATGAATCCCAAACTGATTCTCGACAAATGAATACTATACTGCTTTGCAAGAGAAACGAAGTTGTGCTTCAATTTCCTTTGCAAGGTAAAGAAGTTGTATTGCTCTAGGCACTGAGACTGGGAGAAATTAAGTGATTTACAAGAAATTTGTGGTGCAGGTAGAAAAGGATCACAGGCTATGATTACAAACTGTGCTTTTTAACTGTAAGCTCATTGTTACACACACACAGCAGCCATCATTACCTGAGGAGCTGAAATGTCATATTGATTCTTTTCTTTATCAGCCCCGCTCTCATTTGCAAGTGTCTTTGCCATTCTGGTTTCTAAACGAGACAGTATTTGGAAATATCAAGGTACCAGGGGAGATGTCATTGAAGTATTTTTGATCTGAACTGGAAATAACCTGCTGGAAGTTTTTCAAGAGAGCCAGGAGACCTCCTTTTTAACCACTCCTTTCCTTATACTGCAGTGATTTTTGGAGACTTTACACACTTAGCAAACCAGTTCTGTCCTAATCTATATCACAAGCAACTCCACTAAACCCAGTCAGGATTTTGTCCAATTGTACAAGGTCCAGTCAAATAAGCACAAAGCCAAACAAAGGCTGTCAGCTGGGACTTTGTGGAATATACCACAAAAAGTTGTGAATCATTTACTTGAGAAGGGGATAAACAGACATGCAGAGCAGAACAGAAGGGTAGAGAAAAGCAGGTAAATGAAAGGAGCAGATAGTACAGGCAGAGCTGAAAAGGGCATCACAGATGAAAATATGCAACATCTCTGCATGATTAGCAAAATATAAGGTAGCCAGTCTATAACTGAAAGGGCTGCATAAAATGAGTGTTTGAAAGTTCTGCACAAATTCAGAAGAGTTGCTCCTGCTGATGCAACGCAAATGGCTAATTGTGATGGACATAATACTGAGAGATCCCACTTGAATTCAGGTCTACCAGGCACTGCACAAGCAAATTGGTAGACAACTTCATGCCTTATCAGTTTAAGATATGAAATTATAGGGGTAAACAATGAAACAGAACTGAGGAAAAAAAAAAATCAGCCAACGCCCCTGTTATTAGATCTATGTGTAAAACTACACAATGAATAAGTCTACCAAGAACAGCAGCAGGTTCCACACCAAAATATGTATCATGATAAGAAAATCAAGGACTTCGCCCCCATAGAAGACAAAGCACTCAAGTATCCTGGACTGTGGGAAAAAATCCTATCCTGGCAAAGGTGAAAAAATTACTATCCATCTTTAACTGACAGTAATATTTAATTGTGACTCCTCTTTAAAATCTGAATGGCTTTTCAAGGGGAAATTTTAAATACCCTAGTATTTTTTTCATATTGCACATCTTAAAAAATAAAATGAAATTGCCAGTGCAAAACTCAATTTACATAATCTAGATAACAACCGCTGTTTCAGTTCCCCAGCAAGAATGAATATCAAAAAACACTGTATGATTCTAAAAGCAGTTTGCTTGAAGAATTTGTCACTCATGCTAGTTATTATAGTATTTTACATACTTAGATCAGTTACTACCAGTAAACTACTTGGACAGGTTTAAGACATCTTGTGCTCATTTATAGTCATTAATCAACCTTTCAGGAAACATGCATGTTATTCATAAACTTATGATCAATTAACTTTCAAAGAGACTTTCAAAGGGGCTCAGGATTTACAAAAAATAACATATCAGCCTTATTTTTTAAGCCCCAACTTGTGCAGTTGATATACAATTGAAAAAAAAATAATTACATTTTGTCTAACCTTTGTAGGAGCCTAGTTGAATGTTTGTGTCTCTTACCATGACCCTTAGATCAGCTCCTTCTCTTACAGACTTGGACATGAATGCCACAGTGAAATGGTAGAGAAGAGCACAGGAATGTCTGCCATTTCTCAGCCCACATCCCATGCTGTGCCCTTCATACAAGTTCAGCACAGAAGCTCTCATTAAGAAAGAGGGAATGCAATGATATTATTGTATTTCTTAGAGGCCAGTTGGCTGGGTTGCTTAAAATTATAGTAGCCTGTATCAACTCCCTGTGGGCTGGCTGTCATGACTTCTCTTGCTAAGGAAATAAGGTGGTGTGACTCCTTCCCAAAGGTCAGCCCTGCATCCTGTTCCTCCTGCAGAAGCTAAACCAGCAAGCCTGGCTCCCCAGGGCTCATTCTCTCACTGTGCAACATCATCTCATATCTCCTTTCTGCTTTATCCCTTTCTTCTCCATGGCAGGAGTGGCTCCAAGCTCCAGCAAAATTCAGTTTTGCTTACAGTGCTGAGAAACCTTGAATCAGCTTTACTTAGAAAGATGACACTGTACCTTTCTTCCAAGGGAGCAAAGAAAGCATGTGATCAGACATGCTCTTTCTCTACTCTCCAAATGAAAAAAATAAATATAAACGTTAAGTAGATCTCCTATTTCAGCACTGTCATAATAACTTAGGGAAACTGTATAGACAAACTGAATGTAGACTCACAGTGAATCACTTTGCTCTGGAAGGATTTATTCTCTCTCGATACCAGCTGAATTTGTCTTGAATGGAAAGAGAGGCAAAAAGATCTCATTAAGTCAGATAATCAGAAATAAACTTACTAAGATAAAGCAGATGAATTCTCATCTTGCCCTTTTATTGATTTAGCTTTAACATCTGCACAAAGACCTCTGCAAAACCTCAGAAACTTCAGCCAAGGGTGGTATAGCACTTGACCCCGTTAAGGGAGTACAAGGATTGTAATGTGTTGAAGAGTCAATTCCCCAGTCTCCTAGATGATCTGCAGATAGGGAGAGGAGCAGTGGTACATCCTCTCTCCAGGCATTAGCTCCTCCTAGAAGGGAAGGTGAATCACAGCACCATGGCCCCACGGTCAGGCTGCAGAGATTGACTTCCACTGCTTCTCCAAACCCATTTCTCCACAAACATTCCTCTTTGTCATAACATAACCTTTTGTAAGAATACACAAGTGAGTTAGTCAAAACTACCCATAGATACAGCATAGGCCCTCTGGACCTTTGTGAAGTGCAACAGAAAAGAAGTGGCCACTATCATAATTAATAGATGTATCTAATGTACATTCCAACAGCAGGAGGGCTCTGAGCTCTGTACCACAATATTCTCCATGCCCAGGACAAAGCAAACAGTCTCCTTGTGCCCTAGATAGGAACCATATGACTCCTTCAACCCAGCCTACTTTATGCCTGAATCCAAAAGATACTATTTTACTTTGCTCTGGTTCAAACACTACAAAAAGCTTAAAAAAATGTAAAAAATCGATCCTACATATTCTACTGAATAATTTGACCTAATACCAGCCTGACTGACTCCCTTTCCAGAGGTGTCTGGGACACTGAGATGTTTTGAATTGCCCATATTTTAGAGGAGATGACTGTTTACAGGATATTATGTATATAAGCAGTTTTGCTCTTTTAGTCTTAGTTCTGTGAACAGGGCTAGCCCTAAGGCAAAGCCTAAGGCAGACTGAAATACATTTTTTAAAGGCTGTTTGTTAATTGAGCCCTAAACTGCTTCCCTGTTCCTTGCCAGTTTTTTCCTAACATAAGAACAATTCAATGTTAAGGCACACTGCCAGATGCTGGGCAACTCAAACTACTCTGAGCCTCCTCTCACTTCCTTGGCAGCTGAGATCCCTCAGCACTCAGCATCTAACAGGATTCAGCCCTAAATGGGCTGCATCTGCATATGAATGTTTTAATTACATGCTGCTATGCAGATGAAAACAACCAGCAAAGTACAAACAGCTCAACTAAGAACTTCTAAACTGTGTGACAGCGATGGTTTCATAATTTCAGCCTGTTTATTATGCTTTGGGTATCTCTTTCTAAAAGGTTGTGATTGAGGTCACTGCCAGCTAGTTGCCGCCCTTGCAAAAGAAAGGTGGCAGGGGTTTTGCCATAACTTTGCTGCCCTCCTGCACTCAGTGCATAAAATGATGAGAAAATGAAGAGGTTTCTCAGATCACAAGCCTGAAATTCACCCTTTTCCTGAAGGCCATTGGACTGAAGGGAAATGATCAATAGCTTTTGTGAAAGAAAAAGGCTCCATCTGGCAGCAAGAGAAGGAGGGCAGAGAAATGGTTGAGTGCCAACCAGGCTCTGCTCTCAGACCTTCATCAAATGTACTGGAGTGACATGAGGCATCCAACTCTTGTCCTCTTTCCATGGTCACATTTCACAGAGGAAAAAAACAGGCTCTGCTGAGGATTGAGCCAGCTCCCAAAAGAAGAAACTCTCCAGCAGAAGAAACTTTTAGCATTTTACTTCCCCTTTAGGACACTGGGATTCACTATCTAGATCAACAGACAGCTTTCAGATTTTCTTTTGACCAGTGAGGCAATGGCTTTTGACAACTGGCATCTCTTTTGTCACTCCTATTGTCTTCTTGCCCATTGGTGTCCATGCTGCTCCAGTGCTCCACTGATTGACATCTTAAACATTAAAAAAAAAATTTCTATCTTCCATTTTATTACATGGGGGGCTTTCAATACACTCCCAAGATTTTGGGGTGCCATTACAGCTTCTAATGCAGCTTGATGGCAGGTTTTTCCCAGTTGCATACTCCTGTCCTGTAGTTCTTCAGCATCCTAGAGTTACTAGTTCAGCAGCTCTGTTTCAGCAGTGTCTGGCTGTCATCTGAGAACAGCTGTCTCTGATGATGACAGGAGCCTGGGACAACATCTCCAACCAATGCCAACTAACATTTGTGCCTGTTATTTCAGTGCCAGTGTTGCCAAGGTTCCAGCATTCAGTAGCTATTCATTTATTGTAATAGGTAGAGTGTAAATATTTAACAGGTAGATTCAGTGCCAGCCTACCTTCTGCTCTTGTCCATGACAGTAAAGGTGAATATATCATCCAATAAGCATCCAATACATGAGAGGGCTTAGTAACTTCTCCTATTTCTGCACTGGTAGAATTTGGCCTCTGTCATAGAGTTGGACTTGAAACTTATTTTCATGGTCATGAAGATGAATTACATGTAAGCAGTTTTAACGGTGTCTTTCTAAATCACCAGGAGGCTGGAGTGTTATCTCCAGAAACAGATCAAAGTTTACAAATGGGTGAAATCTAAAATCCAATGTCAGCTCTTGGTACCAGCATAGAAAGACAGTGTTGAGGGCCCAGTTGTTAACATCAGGACACACCAGACGGCCAAGTGGTAGGGGTGCAAGCAGAGGC
Organism: Haliaeetus leucocephalus; assembly: GCF_000737465.1. NCBI lineage: Eukaryota > Metazoa > Chordata > Aves > Accipitriformes > Accipitridae > Haliaeetus > Haliaeetus leucocephalus. The sequence continues at coordinate 13,497,269 of NW_010973368.1, read as the reverse complement.
AGGGCAGGCCAGAAAGGAGCCAATGAGATGTGGACAACCAGAAGAAAAAAAGAGGAAGAGCCAGCAATAAAATAGTATGGAGGAGCTTTGTTGAACAGGCACAGCCTAAGGCATAAAGGTGAGAGAGAGGTAGTTACTGGCAGTTTACAGGGAGATTTGAGCTGCAGTGAGATACAAGGGGATGGTGAGGCTGCTACGATGAACACAAAAGTGGAGTGAGGTGACCCTGGCAGAGAGTTCCCTATAGTGTGGGTAAATGGCCTCTGAGAAAGAGCTTGATTGAACAGCTGTCCAAGTACCTTGACTAAACAGAGCGAAGTTCAGTAATCCAAGAGGAAATGGCCTAAAAGACATTTCCAGTGTTTTCTCCTGGAGTCTCACTCTGCAGAAATAATTTTTTTAAGCATCCTTCATCTCTTTACAGCCTACCAAACAGCCAGGCAAAGCTGGGAAATAAGCCTGTTTGGAACAACAAACAACAAGGTGATTTAGGGGGAGAGAGAGAACTGTTTGACTAGTTTTCCTTGTCTCTATTGTTAACTTAGCAATGAAAGGGAGGGAAAGTTTCTTGGTAACAAAAATAAAAACATTCATGCCTTTCAGAGCTGTTTTCACCGCATGAAAAGGGCTAAGCCAGAGTGTAGGTAAAAGCTGCAAGATCCCTCAAAAGAGAAGGAATCTAACACTGGCATGACATTTCCAGTTTAACATTGACCTCCTACTTCCCCGCTACTGAAAGGTTCATCAGTTTCCAGAAGCTGTTAAGATCTTGGGAGAATGAAATGAAATATTATTTTTCCTCTCTAGATGCTCTACCTTAAATCATCTACAATCACATTTTTTTTCTCTTAAAAGCCACTGTACTTTGCTTTAAAAAAGTTCTAGGTTGCAAAACAAACAAGATCAAAATTCAGTATCATCCTGCAGACCTGGCCTGCTTTTCATCAAAACGATGCTGTGTTTCCTAAAAGCTTTGAAGAACCTGATGAGAGGCAAAGGCTGAGACAGAGACCAGGCAAACCTCAAACAGCAAAATTTTGTTCTTGCACTGAATAAACTGTGAGGGAATTTGGTTGAATTTTGCTATAAGTTTGATGCTCGTTCATGTTCTTAATTAAAAGTAAATTTCAGAATGTGTGAAGTCACAGACTTCTATGGTCCATTAGTTTTACTAGACTTTATTGCATGCACACTGTCTCTATACAGAGACATAACAAGATCTAAAGAACTTCCAAATCTAACATAAATGTGATCAAGTATAGGAAGATGAGAGACTTGAATACTAGGGTGTCAAAACCAGTGAACTATTTATGAGCCTGGACTGTGTCCCCACAGTCTTGGTAAACCTATGCCAGATAATATTTATCATTATGAAGACTCATTATCATCATCAATTCAACTCTTCCCATCTTTGGATAATCCATTTTCCCTGGCAAGATCTTGGATGTCATGACAATGTTTACATAAGTCCTCTGTACTGTTCAAGGCAAAACCTATTAAAACATGTAAGGAGGTGGGGTTTTGAAATTATAATAAATAGCAAGATGGCCCTGACATCGGTGCATGGCTGAATTCATTCTAAGGACTCACTCTTCAAGATGTTAGTGTTAAGGCCCTTGAGCAAATTACCTCCTTTGTCCTAAGTCTAGGGCCATCAGTTAAGCCCTTGTATTCATCAGCACTAGTAGTCAAAAATCATCTAGTACAGTCTTAGACAAGCAGACTTCATCTCTGGATTCAGAACAGTCCTCACCAAGAGAGGCCTCTCCCTCCTGATCTACCATCAAGTTGCAAAATAAACAGTCAGGCAAAAATTGCATTTCTCAGCTTGGGCACTGCAAACAAAACCCAAACAAATGGGCGTTTATTGGAATGAGCTTGGCAAACAGTGACTTCTCACCAATCGGCTATCCATGCGTTACTTATGCATCATTATCTGTTAAATCTCCTTAATAATGTACTACGTTACATAGAGATTGTTGACAGGTTCCCTAATGGCAATAGGTGATGACATAAGTGTTCATTGGAAAGGACTTGTAAATGAAAATTTTGACATACATATACATCTTCAAAAAAGTCCAAATGATAACAGCACATGCTGGGTTTTGGTTCACATTATACTCATTAGAACTACATTGTAAAGATTGGATTGGGCACACGAGTTTTTTGGGTTTGTTTGAATTTTTTTGGAAGAACTATCTGAATAAAGAACAGTTTCAGTCCTATAGAGTTGGCTAAACCTGAAGAAAAACAAGCTAAAGCTACGTAGTAATACACATTCAGGACTGAAATCTCTCTATCAGCACATATATTCATAACTTTTTGATGATACAGTCAGCATGTTCCAGTATTTGAAGCAAAGCTTGATCAGGTCTCCTCTTTGCCACAACTTTTCAGCAACTAGTTTATTTCCTTCCATTTTGGGTTTATTTTGTAAATGTTATGAGTTTCCAAGACACCCAGCATCTTGCAACATATCATTGTATTTCTCCATTAAGAATGCTGAAAATTTAAACTGTCAGTTAAAATATGGTTTAGAGTCAAGTTAACTGGTAATTACATTTGTAACAGGTCACATCTCACTGATCAATGTCATGGTCAATGAACCGTCACTTCACTAGGTCCGCAAGGAACAAGTCCCTAAAACCTGAACATTCTGAACACAGATTGAAAGCAGATGCGGAAAAGAAGAAAAGGACAGAACCACATGAATAGCAGTTTCTCCATGATTATACTACGCTCAGTGTCTTCAAGAGGGAAATTGTTCCAAACACAAACAATATGACAATGAACCTCAAAAAAGAGGAATAACTAAAACATACAAAAAGCTTCCCAGAAAAGCTGCTCTAATCCAAAGTGAGTTACAATGATCCATGTTCTTCGTTGAAGCCTTTTAGAAAAGCAAAACATCAGAAGACATGCAAGCTTCCAGACTGATCCTTGCAAAAAGGCCCGTAACAGAACACAACTGATTTTCTGATTATAACAACAGGACAACTGATTACAACTATGTATAATTCCTGTAATCCACTGACTTTTGGTTGTGGGAGACCTTGAATTCTAGAGAGAGATTTCTCTTATAGGGACATCACTGATATGTACGCCTCTCTCTAGAAGTGTATCTTGAGCTAGTTGCCTTAAGCTCCCTAGAGGAAGGAAATAAGTATATTTAGGCAGGATTCACCCAACCTACTTTGCACATCCGCTTTACGATACAATAAGACTTCACTCAAGATAGCCCTGTTCCTCCACGTTGACTATAAAGGGAATCTCAATGATTCACTCAGAAGCTGAAGTTTACACTACGTATCTCTAAGATTAGATATGCAAAAGCTTACTCCTAGGGTCTTGTGGTGGGTTGACCCTGGCTGGATGCCAGGTGCGCACCAAAGCCGTTCTATCACTCCCCCTCCTCAGCTGGACAGGGGAGAGAAAATATAACAAAGGGCTTGTTGGTTGAGATAAGGACAGGAGAGATCACTCACCAGTTACCGTCACGGGCAAAACAGACTCAGTTTGCGGAAAATTAACTCAATTTATTACAAATCAATCAGAGTAGGGTAATGAGAAATAAAACCAAATCTCAGAACACCTTCCCTCCACCCCTCCCTTCTTCCCGGGCACAACTTCACTCCGGGATTTCTCTACCAAACCCCCCCAGCGGCACAGGGGGACGGGGATGGGGTTTACGGTCAGTTCATCACACGATATTTTCTGCCGCTTCATCCTCCTCAGGGGCAGGACTCATCACACTCCTCCCCTGCTCCAGCGTGGGGTCCCTCCCACGGGAGACAGTCCTCCACGAACTTCTCCAACATGGGTCATTCCCACGGGCTGCAGTTCTTCACAAACTGCTCCAGCATGGGTCCTTTCCATGGCGTGCAGTCCTTCAGGAGCACACTGCTCCAGCGCAGGCTTCCCACGGGGTCACAAGTCTTGCCAGAAAACCTGCTCCATGGGCTCCTCTCTCCACAGATCCACAGGTCCTGCCAGGAGCCTGCTCCAGCGCAGGCTTCCCACGGGGTCACAGCCTCCTTCGGGAACCCACCTGCTCTGGCGTGGGGTCCTCCAGGGACTGCAGGTGGATGTCTGCTCCACCATGAACCTCCATGGGCTGCAGGGGGACAGCCTGCCTCACCACGGTCTTCCCCACGGGCTGCAGGGGAATCTCTGCTCCGGCACCTGGAGCACCTCCTCCCCCTCCTTCTTCACTGACCTGGGGGTCTGCAGGGTTGTTTCTCACTCTCCGGCTGCCGTTTCTGTCTGTCCCAGCAACATTTTTTCCTTCTTAAAAATGTTATCACAGAGGCATTGCCACTATCACTGATTGGCTCGGCCTCGGCTGGCAGCGGGTCCGTCTTAGAGCCAGCTGGTATTGGCTCTATCTGACAAAAGGGAAGCTTCCAGCAGCTTCTTACAGAAGCCACCCATGTAACCCCCCCCACTACCAAAACCTTGCCACGCAAAGCCAATACAGGTCTAAAGCATATAAACTTTTCTGGCATGGAGAAAAGAAAGCTTTGCCTGAGGACACTGCAGGAGTGTGTCAGAAAAAGAACTATATAGTTTTCTGCCTGATTCCTGCAATCAAGGTGATATCTGGCTCACACTGTGCAATTTACCTGTTTGACCTGAAGAACTCATATACACTTCTTGCAAAGCCCAGGCATTTGGTCCTTAAGATGTAAGTCTGAAATAGAAGTGTTTGGAATGCTGAGAAGGGCAAATCCGAGTCTCCCACTTTCCAGGCAAATACCGTAACCTCTAGGTAATCCTTTAAGGTCGTGGTGGCAGGGACACCACTGTTGATCATGTAAATGGAAAGAGCCAATACTGATCAGTTTTTTGAAAGAACAAACCATTTCTGTATTTCATTTTGGTTTGCCATGTCTCCCCAGGAAAACCACTCTGAATCCCACTCTGCAAGCCAATTACCTCACTAGGTATGTTCTCTGAGACTCAAGTCCTTTACTGGATGTAGCCCAAACCCCATTTGGGGCTTGGACTGTCCCTCACTGACTTTTTGGAAATAAGATGTCTGCAGACTTTTGAAAATTCTGTCTTTATACCACATTATGAAGTCAGGAATTTCTGTCAGTAGGTAAACAAACATAATACAATCAAATTTTTATTCCTGTCCTCTTTAGACCCCCACAGTATATTTAAGTATTCCCTTCAGTACATTATCAAATACACAATAAAACCATAACCGATGATAATGATGAGTGATGAGACAAAAGTGTCCTGGCAGGTGTCTAATAGAACATAATCACTCAACAGGAAGCGTCCAGTACCATTTCGTAACAATATCTCTCAAGCTCAGTATTTTTTCCAGATTTCAATATGCATAAGTCATCCATCCCATTTTTTTTCCAGTTAATAAAATTTTTCTTCCTTTTGTCCACAATTATTGACAAGACTATTATCTAAATGAGTATTAGCTCTTTCTTAATTAGCAGGCAATTCAGCTGTGAATCACACACAAAACCTTGTCTATTTTAATAAATGGCTACATTGCTTTACCAGTGCTGAGCAATTAATTACTCAGAAACTGCGTTCGGTTTTTCATGTGGTATTTTCCTCGCTTTTGCATTGTGTACTCACCCATACCACTGTCACATAGACTAAGAGTTTTATTCCCAATCTAGGTTGCTTATGAAGTATCAAAAACCGGAGCCAATTAATGGCTTGGAACAGGAATTCTTCTGTGCCTCCAATTTCCCATCATCTCCAACAGCAGCCAGTTGACATCTATCTGCTTCAGTGAAGTCCAGTTACCTGTATATTTGTCTAGAAACCTGTACATCTCAAAAAAATATTTGAAGACCTTTACTTTCAGGTCATTTCCCCCTGCTCTCCTATGGCTATTTAGTATACATAAACAAAGCCTGGGACCTCAGACCTGATTCTTCCTTACAGCCATTCACAACAGTAAATATAAAGCAGGTCTAACCCTTCACAGAAGCTGCCCAGGACATTTATCAACTTCAATGGGGCTGTACTAATTTATACCAGCTCCAAACCTTGCTTATGGTATTTTACATTCACTTTGCCATGGCATGCGTGATTACACATGCTGCAGGACAGGAGAGTGAATAATTCAGCCCTGTTCCCTTCTCCACCCACATCTTTTATTTGTATGTAAAACACCTACTCCATTCCCAGAGATACACAGATATGCAACATAAGTAAACTAATGAGGTATAGCCTTGAGGCATGTCAACTCTATGTGCCTCAAAAGCACCTACCTTTGGAAACATGGGATTGCTGTTCAAATGTTGTTCTTGTTCTCGTTAATTAATAATAAAAACACATGAAAATATAACACTCTGTCCCTCACTGCTTATAAGCTGAAACAGCTCCATACAAGATGACAGTAGGCAGCCTGGGTAGGCAGTCTGCACAGTCTGTCCTGAGTACTAAGGCTTTTAAGATTGGATTTTTATCATGCATCTCTGGAACTGTTTGGCTGATCAACGAACACTGTACATGGGCTGTCAGAGCATATTGCAGTCCCATTTCACGTAGGGCTGGGGTTTTTGCCAACTCAAGTACAGGAATGCAAGTAAATGGTGAGTAGTTTGCACTTCAGTACTGGATGCATTCTGGTTTTAATTAGTAAGAACAAGTATTGGTTTGCAAAAAGATCTGAGTGGAGCATTGCAACCGATTCCAATTCATGGCTCGCCACTCTTCCCTGGACCCTTCAGATATCTCAGCTGTGAGCTCTTCTTTTATCACTGTGGCCCATCTTTCTCCTCTGTCCTCTTTCATATGGCTGCCCAAAACTGGTAGCTTGCTCTCTGCCTCCACATACATTCTGTTGGGCTTGAAGCTTGTTCTGAATACTTCTGCTTTCTCAGTATAGGGAATTTCACCCAAAGTCACACACTTTTTCAAAAGACTCACGTGCTGTCAAGTGCTTAGCTCCATCCCTAACTCCAGGCAGAGTTTTACCTAAGGTGAAAGATTTAACATGGGATGCAAGCATCATCCCACCAGTAAGGGCTGCTTGTCTTGTAACGGCAACTGCTGTATCTTTATCAATGCCACACAGCAAACCAGTAACAAACCTTCAGATAGTGTCTTTCCACTAGGCATTTAAGGGTGCTTCATAAACCACTGCTTACATACAGATACAAAAACATGCCTTGTGAGACTCTGTAATTTTCAGATAACAAGTCTATTAGTTAAGAGGTTTAGCAAAATCTTTAAAGTTACATAGCAACCCCATAGCAGAGCTGGAAATAGAGTGCATATATTCAGCTGCTAACATTGTGTTTTCTACTTAACAGTCTTGTCTTCTTACCCCTGGAAGCTGCCTGGAACAGCAGCAGGGTGCAACTTCAGTGCTCAGACCTAGTTTTGCTCTAATTTATGCTCCCTTTTACTCATCAGTAAATTGCTAAGAAATCTAGCTCAGAAAAAGGATGGGGCTAGATCCTCAGCAGGTATAAACCACCTGAGCTCCATTACAGTCAATAGCTAGCTTAGTCTTCAGCATAAATAAAAAGTTGATTATTATTACATTTTTCTGTCAGGCACATAAATATCATTTAAATCCTTTGTAGAGTGCTTTTTTTTATTAGGATGACAAGGACTTTATGTAGATGAAGCTTCCTTCACTAAATTGTCAATTTACTAGTTACCACAGGCATTCTTATCTGACTGATAAAAGGCTGATCAAATGGTCTTTTTACTTAACTGGCCTATTTCTATTCATATGTTAAATAGTGTCTCAATGATCATGTATCTTACACAGAGAAACCACTATTTACTATCAGAATATGCTTTTCTAGTGGAAGATTGACATACTGTAGTTCCTGACCTGGTAGGTTTGATTGCTGACAAACTGAATAAGCTTAGAAATTTTATGGAGGTCTCCGACAAGCCTTACTAAAGTACTGGCATCAGAATGCATGCACATGGATGCCTCAACCCCACAGCCGCCACTCAAATGCAAACCTGTTGAAATAACAATAGTTGCAGTGTTTCATCAAAATGTAAATTACATGACAAAAGACTGCTGTGATAAATGACACAAGCCAAACAGAAAAGTCCATAATAAGACCAGGGTAAAGAACCCTTTCATTTGTAGCCGTTATCACTACTGAAGAAACAGTACAGAGGTTCATTAGTCCTACTGTTGGGATGGATTAACAGAGACCAAGAAGTTAGTTGTCTCACCAAAACTAGAGAGGCACTGTGGGTTTGGATTAGGATCTTCAGCTCCTGGTCCCGCATTTAAATAAACATTTCTCTTAATTTGGTCACAAGTCTTGAAGCCTCTCTCCATTACTGAAGCAGTCACGTTACTTCAAATTCCCAGACACTATTTTGTCTTGGTTTTGGCTGCTATTGTGAAGATGGCCAAGAGAGGGCACCCGGCTCTTTTCTACATAGATCCCCCGTGCAAGCTCTAACCAACTGTACGGGCCCAATCAGCTTCGCTTTTCGGCAAAGCTTTTGAACTTGCAGAAGAGAACATGTCCACTAATCCGCATGAATCAACCAGCCACCGTGCAGCAAATGCCCCAAATGCTCTAAGAGAAGGGAATTTCTGGCCTGGTTGCACAGGTGTCCCTCACGAACCGGGTCTCGTGCAGAACTCATATACAGATGAACATGTACGTGAATTATTTTCTCCATAAATACCTGTTTTTATTTAAAAGTGAGATGAATCAGAAATAGTCCTGATGATTTTCATGCCTCAGGTGTTCCAGGAAGCAAGCATGTGTCCTGGTGCTAAGGCTGACAGGACAGGACAGGTTTATTTGCTTGCCTTTCTTGATATAGTAAGTGGCATTTGGTAAATTGTTGTCAGACCACTGAAATCTAATAATAGGGATCACTGCAAGATGATTACAGCCCCTGAACACTACTGGCACTATATGAGTGAACAATAACTGTCCATCTTTCACAAAGGGATATATAACCCTCAGGGTATTCAGGGACAAGGTGTGATTTCCAAAACTTGGTCAGGAAAGGTGTTCAAAATTACAACACATTAGCCAAAAAGCCCGCCCTGTGGATTTTAAAAATTTATGGCAGTGATAAATAAAATTATTTTCTAAAGCAACCCTTTTCAAAATCATTTATGAATGCTGTGTTCAAAACTGCATACCATTACAATAGGGAGGAATATTGGTGTAGAGATACATCTACTTTGATGCATACATACATATTAAAATACAGATATTGTCAGTAAGGATGAGATAAAAAAAAAAATCAACATTAATAACATCTGCTAAACAGCACTTTAAAAATACACTTTCTTAACACAATGTACCTGCCAAAGTGTTCCAACTGATTTTACATCATGTCAGGGAATAGCTGGCAATGCTTTCAGTTGCACAGGAAAGCTCATAATCAATGAGAAGAAATGTAATTCACCATGCTTGATAGGTGAGCTAGCGAGGCAGCAATACTTCTGAGAAAATGTCAAGAGCGACACGTGGGCATCCTCTTTCTGTCTGGAGTGCTGAAGCCAGACCTGCTTTCACAGGCAAACTGACACTATAATTACAAGACTTTTCTATTGATATCAGGCAGAAGTTATCAATCACAGTCCAGCAGAAGGCAGATAAGATTGCCCAATAAAAATACATTTCCTCATATTTTGAGCTGCAAAAAAGGATATTAAATTTAGACTGGTTTTCATACCTCAAAAACCTTTTCATCATTTGCAGATAGAAGACGACATACACATATGAAGATACCCCCTTCAAAAGAAGCATACTGGAAGTAGCTACTAGATCCAATTTTAAATCCTGTTATTTTTAAATACTGTTCATAGCAGAATTAATGTAACCACAACACATTTAGATAAGAACTGGAATAATCACTAATCTGTACAAGTTCAAGTGCAAAAATCATTTATGTAAAACCTCAACTGTGAGGGTTAGATTTTGCCTGAAGCAATACCTGCCAGTAGTCCCACTGAAAATAGAGCGTACTCTCAGAGAAATGCTATTTAGGGGAATGACTAGGGAAAAAGAAAAGCTTGAAGTTTAAAGCATCAAGTTTAAAATTCTCATAATGGCTTTCACAGATAGCTCTGACTGCTGCTGCAAGTTCCCACCACGTGTCCCAGCACCTCTTGCCCTTTTTGGAAACACTGTCCCTCATCTCAACCGTTTCTCTTCCCTGAGACCCAAGACCTGCCCAAGTTACTGCTCCCATACCTACCCCCTCTCCTCACATCACTCCCCCTGAAACAAGCCTCGGTAGCAGCTGCACAAACCAAGGACTAACTGTGCTCAGAGAAACAGCCACATCAGGTCCCATTAGTGCTCCATTTAGGGCACTACTTGGTTCTCCTATCGCACCCACGCAGACTTTCCAGGTCAGGAGCTCTACTTTTGTTCCAGTCGCACTGTTAACACTAAAGAAAGAAATGATTGCAACAAGGGATGTATCATTTTGACTAATTCTTGTGTGTCTCAGTAGTACCCCCGCAGAGCAGCTCAATGTCTGATGACTAAATTGTGACTCTAGGGATAAGCCTGACCAAAATGCAAAGCCCATGACATGCTGACCCTGAGAAACCCCTCAAGACACAAAGTCCTCCCCAACGCCTGAGAAAGAGGAGACAAAAAGGCATTTGCCAGCAGCAAATTGTGAGGATGCAACTGTACTGTCCTCCAAACCTTATCCCGTCCCTATACAGGCCTATCAAGCAAAATGTCTCCGTAACAAAACTTGGCCACTAGACACCTGCAGACTGCCAGTACATCACGGCAGCCTTTCACACAAAGGGAAGGCACATGGCAGAAATGAGGGAAGTGGGAGCAGGTAGAGGCATGGCCTTGCTGAGGGAGGGCAGAATGGGAGGGAAGCCTGAAGGCCTGGCAGGCCCAGCACAGCGAGGGTGCAGGGACCAGACGGTGGCCTCCCCCACAGGTACGATCCCAGCCAGCGTCGACACCTCTCCTGAGGAGAAAGACCCAGGGTGAAGGTGCTCATGAGGCTTCTGTCCAGACTTAAGCAAGACCTGAGGGGATGGGCTCTAGGGCCTGGCGGAGAGGCCTGCAGCAGGCAGGAGATGCTCCCTGGCAATGTTTTGAGGCCCTTGGAGGAGGCTGATGCAGCCCTGGGCATCCTCTGCCCCTCTGGAGGTGCTTCCCGTCAGGGAGGATGCCCTGATGATTTGTTGGCCGTCAGCCCACTCACTGAGGTAGATAAAAGGTCCTTGGCTGCTCAAATCAGGTGCCCCCATATTTCTGTAACTCTGCTATGGATGCATCTGAACCCCTTTATTTAAAAATACCTTGGGTGTTGAAAAAGAAAAAAAGCCTCAGAACACCTCTATTTTCAGACAAGAGAACAAACAGAGGGATAGTCAGCTGCCCAGAGACACAGACCTTCGTGGCAGGAGGGCAGAAAGACACTCTTATAGTAACCAAGTTGAAACTTGTTTAGAAAGAAAAATACTGAATTTCTGCAAAGTGGTATCTGAAACACACCCAACTTCTCTATAAGTATCAACAGGGGGCAAATATCACTAAACAGTTTCTCCAGAGCTGCCAAGACCGTGTTTAAAATCAGTTATAAAGACTATCCAGGCAAGGAAATGGTGACAGCCCCAAGGACAGCAGTATAGGTGCTTAGGAATATCATGGAAAGAGGTCAAAAGCTAAAACTGGAAGGCAGGATAAACACAGCTATCTACCTTTTGCTTTATGTTTTCCTAGATAAACATATCTGTAGGTATGTATCAAAAATTCCATCTGCAAGCTCAGAGCAGGTACCATCCTTGTTGTATTCACACAACATAAACATGCTTCCTTTGTAGAGCTTGCCTTTCCTTTTTACTGAAGTTGAGGCAAAAGCTGCAGCCTCCTTTATGATGGAGTTAATCATACTCAGGCCTAAAGACACATCTTCTACATCACCACTAACTGACAGGTATCCAGTACAGCAGGAAAGAGTAGGACTCCCCCCCCCCCCCACTATTTTTTTTTTTTTCCCCGCGCGCCTCCTGC
>NW_010973368.1:13403270-13485275 GCF_000737465.1 Haliaeetus leucocephalus | reverse complement strand
AAAGTTGCGCCCCCCCCCCCCCCCATTATCTTTGTTTTATTCCTCACTGGAGCTCAGAAACAACTATAAGTAGAGCAAGTTCCTCATCACCATACCTCTCCCCACCACGTTTTCCTGCCATTTTATACCAGTCTAATGCTGAGTCTCATTTCTTTAGAAAAAAAGATTAGCTTTGGTGTAGCTAGGGGTTTTAGATTTCACAAGCAAAGATTGCCGCTGTATTGGCTACATCCACCTAGTGATTCACAACAGTGTCTGATTTTGAGGACTGGAAAGGAGAAAGAAAAGAAGGGGAAAAAAAAAAAAAAAAAGGCAGTCCTTACAGACTTCCAGAAATTCTGGTTGCCTGCAGCAGCAGAACAGGTTGTTTGAGTTGGTTGAGTGGAAGCAATAAAGGAGCAGAGTCACTAATGGGAAAGAGGAAACGTGCACAGCCATCTCAGACCCCTATCTCTGGTCTTCCAAACTGCTGCCCCACAAGCAGCTGCCTCCTTCCAGCACCTGTATGGGAAATGTGATGTGGCTAAATCTGCTCTTCAAAACTGTACTGCTGCTGAATGCCTAAAGAAAGCAGTGTAAAATTCCCAGAGCTGAACAGCTGCCTGCAGACCACAGAGGATGGGGGTCTATCCACTGAAGCTGTTCTAGCTGAGAGTTACTGAGGAATTTTTAGATTTGTTGCAACTGCTGCTGTTCTAGAGACAGCAGAATAGCATCCTCAAGAAATACCTATTCCGTTCTTTCAGAGGATTTTACCTTAAAGAAGTGCTGTTGCATAGGCTAGGTGTGAAATGAAAGAACCCACCAATGTTCTATGAAGTTTAATTTGAAGAGTATAAGGGGAAAGGAGAACAGCTTTACGTCTGGCTTGAAAAACACTCCCCTGCTGTGTGTTTAGCCCAGCTCAGCACTGGAACATTTTCTTCAGGGACTAAACTGAAAAAGCTGAGAACAAAAGGAGAACAAAACCAGAAGAGTTCCTGGAGATAAGCAACGAACCACAACAACAAAAAAGTAATTTTTAAAGTCCTTTTGGTTTAAGTAATACATGAGGTATTTCTGATAAAGATAAAAGATGTGTAGTATTGAAGGTGTGGTGGGTATGTCCTAATCCCTTATCACAACCCAGTCTTGGCTGGTAGCTGATGGGAGCGCCCTGCTTCTGGGGCTGGTTGGTGTCAGCCTGTGTGTGAGGCTGTCCCCGGGGTGGGATCTCCCACATAGAGATAGTTATGCCACGGCAAGCCAGAGGCTGTATGGACCGGAGCAGGATAAAGCCCTGCTTCAATAGCTCTGAATCTCCAAGAAAAATCTCTCCTCCATTCAAAAGAGACTGGGAAATAGCAGGGCAAGCATGTGTCTCATGGTTGTAGTCTGGCTACATCCTCTTTGAAGGCTCTGAAAAAAGGCAAGGAGCTGATCTGTGAACAGACTACCTAGTTTCCCTCACATAACAACTACTGCATTTTTGTTTAACCCAGACAGTTACTTCCGCTTAAAAGGAGAGACAGAGAGAGTTCTCATGGATATTAAATTTTATATCCATGCCAAGCAAGCTGTAGCTTCTGTTTTGCATATTCTCTTTTACCAGTTCTTGAAAGCACTGCAAAGAAAAAGTCATACATGTGGAAGGAAGCAATTTGCCACAAACAGGCTAGAGTAGCGCTTATACACAGTAGTGTTGTTTACAGTATTTTTTTATTTTCATTAAACAATGCATGAGCACCTCCTGTATCTCAGCGAGTCAGAGCACAGGAGTGTTGCCTGCCCATTCCATCACTTCACTTTTCCTTCGTTTCTCTGTCAGCCTTATGCTCCTGGAGGTGAAGCCATGGCACAGGAACCCAAACAAATCCCCAGCCCAACCCAGCAATGCAGCTGGGGTTGCACAAGTCCTCAGCTGCTGTCTCTGGGTCCACACTGGACCCACATTCTTCACATTTGCCCAGAAAAAGATACATTTCCCTGGAAGTATATTAAGGCATACAGGACCAATTATTATTTCTCTAAGCTTCTGTAGTTTAAGCATCAGTGTTCAGGCTGTGTGAAGTATAAAGTTTGTTTCCTCAGAGATGGGGGTCCATACATTAGACCAATCTCAACTCCAGTTTTAAGACCCCTTCAACCAGCTTTCTGCATCCTTTTGCACAATTGCATAAGCAGGCCTGAGACACGCCATAAAAGCTAAATGAGAAGGTTTCCCTTTTTAATTCAGTGTCAGCTTCACAAATCTGACTTTGGCACAGAAGTGCTGATGTGTTCAGACAAGCTTTTCCCAGAGATGCAGCCTGTTCAATTTGTCCAGCTTACCTGCAAGATTTGCAGTGTTATATTTTCACAGCCTTTTTCAGATGCTTTTGCATCTGAATTGCAGCATAACTCATTAAATGTGATGCTAAGCAACAAACAGAAAAAAAACAAACTAATAAGGTTAAAACATGATGGACATAGCAGTTCTCAATGCAATGCTTTAGCTCCTGCTACGAAATCTAAATTCTACCATGGAGATGTTGTTGTGGTATCAGCTACAGGCAGTGGAAGCTTTATAGCCCTCTCAGTACATTAAAACATGATGAAAGCTAGCCATATATAAATAAACTTTTCACACACTAGCTGCTATACATTGCTAGCAACGCTTATAAAATACTAATTGCTTTATAGCTAATTTTGTTCTGATTCATATATTGCTTAATTAGGATTTTACTCAGGAGCAGATGGCTGTCTTCATTAAATCATGATATATTCTACCCAAATGGAAGCAGCTGGTTTTTTGAATACACCATAATTTATTTCCTACATGCCAGAAATCACTCTGAAGGGAATCCAGACTATAATCATTCAGTTTGTTTTCATTGGAGCTTATTTACAATAAACTTTGAAAGTTTTTAGCAAAGAGAAGTCAAATATAGGTGACATTTGCTAACAATGAGGGCAAATTTCCATTATTGAACTTGGTATAAATCTATATTCATGGAAGTACCTCCAGATATACATATATGATGGTCCTAGCATGCTACATGCTGTATACAGACATCGGTAAAATAATGGAACATGCAAAGAGCTTGCAAAATACATAACAAAACAGAAAAAGGACAAGAAAAAATGTTGGGTTTTTTTCTCCCATTTCACGATGAAAAACAGAAATGAAACTTGGATGATAAAGAACATTGTCAGAGTCCCAAAGACTCTCTGGTAGACAAGAGAATGAACCTGCCTCTAAAATGACCTCTCCTTTTCCTCTTGCACTTTCACTGAACTGAGCTGGTAGCACAACTGGCAAATGCTACATAAACTGACATATTTTGTCATTCTTTTCAGTGCATTTAAGAAAAAGAAAGTTTTTCTTAAGAAGGCTTTCTCTTAAATTACTGGGCTCCAGTCTTCTCTCTACAAAAGAGAGCAGAGTTGAAGCTCCCAGATTATGTTCTTATTGCTTCATTTACCATGCATTGATACGCAAAGTCAGAGAGCCTGATTGTACAGGCAATGATCAAAAGCTCTTACTCTTCTATGCAGAGAGACTTCTGTGGTAGAACCTAAGATCTCTCTGTGCATCTAAGATTCCAGATGCTCTTCAAAGCCTCTGGAAGAACTGAGGGAGAACAGGACTCATAGATGTTACGTTCTAAAAATACAGTGTTTAAATATGGCTTGGTAACCTGGCACTTACCTTACATTCTTTGTGCAGTATTACTCCTCCTTCTGGATCCTTGTTCCTCTTTCTCCATTTCCCTAACCTCCACAGCTCAGCTGTTCTGCATCCTACTTCACATCTCATGAATCTTTTTTCCTTCTTTTTTGACTGGGTTTTTGAGTTCAAAGAAATTCTCATGCATTCCTTTTTGTATTAAGCTATACATTATAAAGACAGCAGCTACTCAGTAAGTATCTAAGCAGGAATTGTGCATGTATGTGTGTGTGTGCTAAATTTAAAAGTTAGACAATCACAGCATTTGTAATTACCCTGTACAACCCTTGTTAGGAGAGCACTAGGTGGTCTGTTTTTACCAATGACAAATTCCATTTAGGGTCCAAGTTCCTTTTTTAGATTTGAAAAGGAAATAACACCAATATATTTTATATAACCTCATGTCTTTGAGAAGCCATATCATGATTTGTCTAATTTTCCAGAAATAAAACCACCTCATTATAAAACCCCAATTTAATTTTGATGAAGCCAAGGCATCTATATACAAAAGTATGTCAGAAAAGTATATACTGTGATTCAATGCAAACGGTGACAAGAAAGCCTCTGGAACTAGGAGAGACATATCAAGGTGTATTTATCCATTAAAAGTTTTCCCCAAAAAAACCCCACTACTGAGTTGCCTTAGTGTACTAGCATTTTCCATCTTCCACTAGAATTCAATTTAGACAGAAAATGTTGTTTCAGCCTAAGTCAACATTCAGGAAAGGTTTTTGAAAAAGATTAGATTTTCTTTTGGAAGCCAATTTGATTTGGAAAAAGTTATGGGACAGGAGAGCCTATTAATCTAAAATATAGGACACTAATTATTTGGAGAAAAAAAGCGTAGTTCTCAAAACACTCTATGACCATGCTAGCAATTTGCTGAGCCTGTTGATGTGTACATTTTATGGTTCCTTTCCTCTCAAAATCTGAGAACAAAATTATTCAGACTTACGCACCTAGCATGTCTCTATACCATCCCTTGGATTGAAGGCAACAGCGTAGATAGACCATGGCACCTCATTTTGGTATGAATGGGAATGGTAGTAAGCAAGAGTGAGGCCAGAGGATTTTGAATGAGTAATAGTCCTGGGAAAAGGAGGTACACTGAGTATTCAACAAACAAGCAAATGTCCTATCACACCCTCCTGTTTGTCTGCACTAGGTCTCGTTTATGACACATACGCCTTCTCAGCCAGTAAGAAAAACATACTTTCCTCCATTCCTGTCAAAACAGCAGAATTGTTTCTCTCAAGCTTGCTCTCAAAACAGTTCTTAAAGGAAAGGTATTACCTCAGGGAAGGTACCAAGCTCAGGAAATTTCTGTTCCCAAGATGACAGTTTCATACACTTACAAACACCTTAAAAGCAGAGGGCTGTGCTTTGCAACTATAACCACAGAAACAGATACCAGCATCTGTATTAATAGAAACCTGGGATTCCACCCCACATAAATTACCTCATCCAAAAAATGTTTACCTACTGAGGCCATGCAATTAAATAAACATTATTCCATCCAGCATCTCTTACATCAGTGACATGGAGCAGTCTCTTGCTGCCAGGGACAGAACTAGAGCCTCACGAACTTGTGGCTTTCAGAGCCCCCAGATCTGCCTAACTCAACAGAGAAGCCATCTCCCAACTACTCTTCCACCACTCTGGTGCTTTTACTCCTCTATTCTGTTTTCCCTTGTCTTTCTCTTTTCTACTCTTCCCTTTCATCCTTTTCAGCTGTATTCTTCACACTACCCTTTCCTGCACTTTTCCTGCTTCTCTGCAAGTAATGCTGAGGAGTAACCAACTCTTAAGGTCAAAATCGATTGTGGAGAGGGGTCTTGTAAGGTGGCTTCCTTACCCAGAAGTGCCACTGACTTCATTCTGTATCATCTACACTATCCTCTGTCAGAAAGCAAAGGATGATACAGCATGCCACATCCTGGCATGCATCTCCCCCCACTTTAAGTTTTCCCATCCCCACTATCGGCTGAGGCACAAGACTGCCAGTTTTCATATGTAACAGTGGAATGGCACCACATGCCCTAAAGCTAAGGGTTTCATTAATGAACAGTATGCATTATGTGGTACCTGTAGCACATAGAACATCATTTTGCTCAGTAGAAAAAGTGGTTATTTTGGATTACTCTAATGGAGGACGGATGTGAAAATAAATAAGCCCCACCAACTTCTTTCAGAGATGAATTTTCTTGTACTTCATAGTAATAAAAATGTAACTGCATTTTTGAATGCATCTGGCAAACCCAGCTAGAGTGATAGTAAAACTGACATGCTGAAGTAGCAGTGATATGCTAGGTTTGACATCTTACTCTCCCTAACGCATCAGGACACCGGAACCAATCATTCATAAAGTCTCCTTTGAGATTTACAGAGATCAGGTTGAAGTGACAGTCCATGGTTCCTGTTTTACATCTATTGGAATGTAAAGCAAAAAAATATAAGTGTGCAAGTACAGGGAATCTACTAGGCAAATTGTGTTGCAGTGTTAGGTCAACAAAAGCTAAAAATAATTTAAAATGTTGTTTATACAATCCTATTTCCAAAGAATCTGAACATTCACAAAACATTCATCTTTTGAGTTGCTTTTTCATGTAGCCTAATATAACCTCCAGATATTTGTCAGGAAATAATTAGCTGATATAACTGCTTGTATTTTACATTTCATCTTAGTTCTTACTGCTGGAAAGAGACTCAAAGAGGGATGGAGAGAAAGGCTAATAAACAGCATCTACTCTCTCAAGTAAAATAGCTTCACTGTTCATTCCCAAGTCTCTGCCTGATCATTTTGCTGCATTATATTAATCTATTCCAGGACTTACTTTTGAAGTGAACCAACTGCTTCCCTCCAAGACAAAACTAGAGTGCAGTTCTGAGACTATTTCACTCCAGGGACTGGTTGCTTCAGGCAGGATGAGCAGTACTGTGCCCAGCTGGGATCTCTCTACCCTAAAGAGTCATTCAGTCATTTCCCACCAGGCTTTGAACCTCCATGTACTTTCATGCCACCTCCAAGGGCAGGCAGCATACACTCTGGGCTTCAAACTATAGGAACATGCCTCTGGCAGACTGTGACACTCCTCAGAGAATTTCAGAAACTCCAGAAAAATTACTTCCAACATAGCTCTTTACCTCTCCCCTCAAAAAGGACATTTTGTAACAAAAGGAGCATGAAGAAAACTGCTGTGAAAGGAACTACAGCTATTCATACAGTGTCAGGTACCATTCAGCCCCAACACCTCCTCTCATATTGTCAAATACAGTACTATGCATGTGAAAAAATGTTTTTAAGTGTGTGTGTACATTATTACTGGAAAGAGCAGAGGGATACAGACTGCATTCATTATATTTGTACAGTGCTCAGCACAAGAGGCCCGGTTCTCCCATGAGTTCTGAAAGCTGTCTTGATTTATTCATTCTTTAAGCTTCACAACAGCAGCAACAGACCCACTGCACAGGAGACACCCGTTCTTCTCTGCACCGCGGGTAAACAGCATCTTCTCCTCTGTATTGCATACATATGGCACATTAATAAAAGCTGTACTTCTGCACAGAAACTTCAGTCATTTTGCTTTTATAGTGGCTGCTAAGAGGTCTTTATGAGAAAATATTTTTAAGAGATTTTCTCTTTTCTGAGAGATAGGAATTTTCTAATTACCATTAGTTACCTGATATTCTTGTGGAATGACAATTCTTTGAAAGGGATGTTTGTGACTACCCCCTAGCATCTCCCACAAGCTCTTGGTCCAGATTTAACATGCACATGAAAGACCATATGCAGGGGCAAACACAGCAAAAAGTAAAAATAAAAAAGGAAAAAAGTCAACTTTGCCTTTACATTCAAATGCATGCAAAGCTGGAGCAAATTTACCCAGAAAAAGAACAGACCAGAAAGATCACTAAAGCCCATCCAAAGCTGACACCATTCTGTTCTTTGGACATGTGCTGATCTAACTCATATTAAGCAAGGCAGAGAAAACAGGAACAAACTTAGTGGGACAGTGGGATCAGATCAGTAGCAAGAATTTTGGAATTTTTTTTTTATTACTATATTTATTAAGTTGGCTGTCTGAGCTCCCTCCAAGTTAATCATGCAAATGCAGTCAAAATTTTTGCAGTTCAGTGCAACAGAAGGACTATCCCAATTGGAAGGCCCTTATTTAAAATACGCTGCCTAAGATCTTTTAGCCCTTGGTTGCAGTGGGAATGCAAAGCTTCAAATTAGCTCCAAAAATGCTGTACAAGACAGCCAGAGTCATCATGTTTACTACTTCACTTTGATGAGGCTTCAAGTGACTTTGTGCCTACTGTTGCATTTCAAAGCATACCTTGTGGTTTTAAGTCCTGTTTCCTGTACGGACTCTCAGGCATTTTCCACACTGCTGGTAAGTTCAAGGATCTGAGAATTAAGGGATATTTATTACCTTGGGGAGCACCAAACTTCAGGCTTTTACAGAAAGAAGCTGAGACCTGAGTTTCTACTGAACATTTCCAAAGGCTGCTGGCAATTTGTTTCATATTTCTGACGCAACTTTTCAAAGGCAGCACTTGAAAGTAATATTCTATTTTCCTTGAGATCTCAGTAAAAATTAATAACAGCAGCAATAACAAAAGAAGACAGACATGACCAAGCATGATACTGCTTGAGATGTCTTCATTTCCTGCATCACAAACA
Organism: Haliaeetus leucocephalus; assembly: GCF_000737465.1. Classification (NCBI taxonomy): domain Eukaryota; kingdom Metazoa; phylum Chordata; class Aves; order Accipitriformes; family Accipitridae; genus Haliaeetus; species Haliaeetus leucocephalus. The sequence goes on along the minus strand of NW_010973368.1, from coordinate 13,476,900 downwards.
AATTTTTAATAAGTGCAAGTTTGGTTTGGTATAGAAAGAAGGTGCTGCCCTTGCTGATCAGGGTTGCAGCCTGAGGGTCAATGGTGATATACTCTACTGTTTGAAATTAAGGACAGTGATCACAAATAATCATGTTACCACTTCCTAACAGGTACTTAATGCATCAGCTAAACCTTGGTAACTGCCCATCTGAGTGTGTCTCGTTCACCCCTGCTGCAAATAAAATGTATTGTGAAGGTTTAATTGCTTACCACTTGTCACTTGAGCTGGTACCTGCCCCTACATGTGACTAAGTGCACACTAATTGTGAATCAAAGTGCATCACCTTAACCCACCTCATATCTTATGACTGCATCAGGTCAGGAAGAGGACCTTGGTAGGTTCTGTAGCTCAGCTGATGTAAGGTAATTCATCAAGTCATGGTAATACCAAGTAGGTTTTGGTTTTGTCTATACTCTTAAGGTATATGAAGGCACTGTAAGACTAATTAATTTCATGGGATATTATATGTAATACTTCAGCTATGTTTCAGCTCAACTTCTGCAAATGAAAATAGCTGTGTGAGAGGCACTGCTAATCCAATCCACTCAAAATTCATGGACCAGACTCAAAATAAATCAGAAGGTTGCCAAAAAGTGCTGAGATTTCTTACTTGCCTTCTGGGTTTGTTCGGGTTTTTTTCTAAATCCCCCTAGAATCTTTTCACATTTTTTCCCCAAACGCTACGTACTAAAGTCCTGCTTCTTTAATGTATGAACACTGAGATGCTTGAATTTTCATTCAAGAACAGGGATTTGCAAAAAGCTATTCATTATCATATCTACTGCAGTTAGAAGTATAGAAGCTAGAAACTCAACAAACAAGGCAGCCTTTTAGTAGCATGTACTTCACCAAAATCATATGTGAATGGGTATTAGAAAGACTAGCACTTTAGTACAACAGCAGAGGACTAAAATCCACAACTAAGCATTAAATTTTCTTGCCTGGATTTAAGGGACTACAAAAATAAAAGCAAGGCTGATTTTAAAAGGTTAGGGTTCTAATTCACAGAAAACTTGTGAAAACATCTTGGGTGAACACTGTCAATTTGTATTTCCACAGAAATAGACAGCAAATCAGTGATAAAAGACAAAGTACAGTTAGCCAAAGGAGAGAAGCCGGTTTCTGACTCTGAGCCACAGTCTGAATTTACATCCATGGACATTCACAAAGGCTAGGCTTAGCATCATGAAGTTAACCTCCCTAGGCAAGAAGAGACACAGGCTCCTCCAGCAGCATCTAGCTTAGCAACTCTTTTCAGACCCTTGGCAATCCTTTTCTGTCAGGAAGGAAGTCTTAAATTACACTTATGAGACAATTAATGAACATCAGCTTCTGAGTGGCATGATGAGATAACCTTGTTAAAAAAGGCCACCTATTTAACATAGTTACTTTAATGGTGCGACTGGTTATATGTCAGCATAATTAATGCTCTGCCACTTTAACATTTGCTGTTACTGGAATAAGTAGTGTAATTGATGCATTATTACTTTAACTCTTCTTCGTTATGAAGGCTAAGGTGCACTGTAATTTAGAGAAGTTGTACACTTCAATTAAATGGTTAAGGAGTTTGGACATAACTAACTATAGGAACTAGCACTGATGCTTGCCTTTGAAATTACATCAAAATTATATACATAAAAATGGGTTGGGTTTGGCAGGAGTAGAGAGGTGAAAAGATATGAAGACAAGTGGGTGTTTAACTTTTTTGATTCTATTTCATGTAAGTTCACAATCCAGCTGTTTGTTCTTTCATACACCTCCACAAGTTTCTTAGCACTTCAGAGGCGTTGCATTGCTGAAAGAGTGTGAGATAGAGATGTACTTTTCCATTTTTCACAGGGGAGCTCAGCACTGTGAGAACTAAGCGTTGCAGTGATTAAGGATCTGCCTCCCTTTGCACTGTGAGTAAAGATAACCTTATTCTGTCCATACTCTGACCAAAAGCAGTGTGACCATGTATGCCTTACCCAAGGCACCTCACTAATGCAAAGCTAGCTGTTTCCAGACTTGATCACTGTAACTTCACAGCTACCTACACGGCATTATGTTGTCAAATATTTACGATCCTATGCCCCAGAGTGGAGCCACCAGACCTTAATCAGCTACAGAGTTTTCCTTTGCAACATGTGGAAGACCCGATCAGACATGCATTTTAAATGGCATCCTCAAGAAGGCAGCAAGCTGAGATGTAAGCAGACCAAGTGAGTGCTGCAGAAACCTGACTGAGCACCACAGATAAGTCCAGTCATAAGGACACCAGCTGCATATTGAAGGCACCAAGTTTCTAAGATTGAGTGTAACAACTTTTACGGCAAACCAGAATGAATCAGCAGTCATAGTATGAGGGACTGTCAGTAAGGGTATCCTTACTGAAAAGTCTATGTTTAATCCCATTACATTTGGAAAAGGAGACTTTACAGGATGATTCTTACTTGAAGAGACAACCTTGTCACAGGGGATTTCAGTGGCAGCATTGAAGAAGTGGATACAGGAAACAATGAGAGAAGCTTCTTGATTGAAAGATGAAAGACTTTCCAACTAATCATCTTCTGTTGCTGACTTTGAACTGGCCAGACTTTCCTGGCTTCTGTGTGGTAGGAAAGGGGGGAGAGGATGCCTTTTCACTGCCCCCTGATTTTTCCATTCCCCACTAGTCTTCCTAGACTGTAAGAAAGAGCACAGAAGACATCTTATACAGCTAAAGGACACCGGTCATTGTACTGAGAGAAGGCTGTCTCTCGAGAAAAGATGATCACACCTTCACAAAAAATGGCTTATAACAAATACATAATGGGTTTTGATCCCACAAGTAAGACTTTATGTAAGTTAGTTGACAATACTAAATGTTGTATCTCCATCTGCTGCTCCAGCAGGAGGAGGAAGAGGCACAACCATAGTGTCTGAGGATGCAGTGAGACTGGATGGGATAAATTAGTCCACATCATAATGCTACTGAAGTCCACGATGAGTCAGGGATTAAGCTGACCAAATGACTATTTTTTATTTTTCATTCCAAAATAATTGGCATGTTAAATCACACACGCAGAGAAAACATTGCAGACAATGCTTACAGTCATAAATGTGGATCTTGGTATAAATGTTGCTTTTGCACTCAAAGACTGGACTTACACCCTTGCACATAGGCAGGCCATCCAACAATCTTAGAATCAGCATATAGTAAATAAGAACAGTATCTATTGTACAGTATTTTTGTACACTGCAAAAACAGATCAATAAGACCACCAGTCTACTGGTGAAGTGATAAGGCATACGAAGGTACAACATGATGGGGACAGTAGGCCACACAAGTGCAAGAGAGAGAGTATACAGATACTTAATGGGATAAATTTAGTATAACCAAGTCCTTTCCTTGGAGCTTGCACATCATCACTACAAAAGGTTTATTCTCATACATGTTTTTAACATAAGATTGTTAATCATCTTCACACTATAAATGTAAGCTTTCATCTACATAGTTTAAAGGAACAAACCTACCTCTTTAAAATAAACTCTTTGCAAGGTCTTTCATCAACACATACTTCATCTTTTGCAATTATGAATTTGCATTAACACACACTAGCAAATATATTTTAGCACCAATTAACACTAATTCTTTGGCCATTTTTTGAGCTTTTATCACTCATACCGATTTTCCTGACAGTTCACATAGATGGGAGGGTGGGGATAGGGAAAGCTTTCTCAGAAGCTAATTCCCAAACATCCCTTTGTGCAAGTGGTGAGGTTAAGGTGAACTCCAGTTCAGTTGCAACTTGAATCATGTCCTTGTATCACAGGTTTCTGAGCTTCCCAGAATAACATTTAGACTAAGTGATAAATTGCTGAGACAACTAGTTCTCTGTGGCAATGGCTTAGTTGCATAGACAAATTTATCTGAACTGCCTGAAACAACCCAACTCAATCTGTGTTAGATGGCCAAGCAGATTGCAACAGCTTTCAATTACTTCCCAATCATTCATGGCTGAATCAGAAATCTGCCACAACAGAGAAGACCCTTTTTCAAATTTCTTGGCTTAATATTCAGCTCACATGGTCTGCGTCTTTGCAGTTATCATATTTGGGGCTACAAAGGAACATTCCTCTTGCCAAGGTGAACAGACCCCCTTTTCCACCCTAGTTCTCTTGCCAAGATTATCTCAGCACATCTCATTTTGTGACACTATCTGGGCAATAGACAGATTGTTTTTTCCAGTGATTACTCTGCATAAGACTGAAACGGTTCAGGCCAACTGTGGTGGTTTTGGCTTAACAGGGATATTTGTACTACTATCTTCAGATGACTTTTAGATGATCAAACAGTCCTGAAAGTGTTTGTAATTTTCTGAAAATTTTGGTGCTTAATTTCTGAAAAAGTAGAAAGTAAATGTTGGCCACTCCCTGTCAATCTTCAAAGGAATTCACATAGGATGCAATACATCTTCCACCAATGCACGGAGCAATCACAAGTTATAATCATACCAGTAGCAGACTGCATAAAAACAAAAATATGTTAACATTGTGAGAGTCTAAGTCAGCTCAAAAACATATTCGTTCTATGCTAGTCAAACTTGATCCAAGGGCTTTTGAAAACAAGGAGGTGACTCTACTTTTTCTTCCCCTCCAAGCCAAAACACACCCAGTGGCTTTCATTTCATTCTAGAATATTTCATTTCATTCCAGAATTAACATCTCCCACCTAAGCATTTCTCTACCTTAAAGAGGCAAATGTGACTGGTCACGAGAGAATATATTTCTGTCCCACCCTTCATACACAGGCATGCAGGGACCAGATACAGGAAAAACAGAAATATCAGTGAAACCATTCAGCACATAGTTGGGTTCTCCAGTTGTTTGTTATGCATGTGGTAGATTTCTGTGGCTAAATCTGAGCACATGAAATCACTTCAATCTCCCCTTTTCCATGGCTAGGCATACATTCTCTTTCCCTAAGGGCTGCTGATACTTACATGATGGATTTACAAAAGAATAACCAGATAACAGATCCATTTAGCCTGCTTCCCTTTCTTCTTTCTACAGTGAGCAATAGCAGATGTTTAGTTTAAGAGTTTAAGAATTAGAGCAGCCATAGACCAAATCATCCCATAATGCAGCTTAGCTATTTAACTAACTTCATATTTAAATGTTAGGGATGGGATTCAAGTAACCCAACTTCAGTCCTGGAAGATCTAGATATGTGCTCCAAGTTGGTCATTGAACCATACTCTCTGGTCAGATGGTGACCTGCAGATAACAATTCACATCCTCCAAAAGAAGTATTAAAGAATGGGCTTAACAACCCTCTGGAGGTGCTGGTCTCTCCATGCTGACTGTGGAAAAAGCTTAGATACTGAGTTGGACTAAACTACTGATTGGAATAGCTAAGAGTTAGGCAAGAAGAATCCCAACCCAAAAACTAGCACAAAACCAGCAATAAGAACTGGTAGTTGACTTCAGCTTTTTGTAGTCCCATTGCTCTACTTACTGGGTCAGCTTACAGCTTATGTATGCCGCAGGAATATTCAGCAAGTAAAAAAAAAATTCAACTCCCCAGGAAGAGTAATTAACTATATACACACATTATAGGATCCAAACCACTGGATTTACACAACAGGAAAATATTAATCCTAGACTTACATAAAGGTGGGGTTAGGGAGCTGGCCACTTGCAAAGAAAAGAATGCAAGAAAAGAACTGGAGGTAGCCTTCCCAATAAAGGCCTCTCAATTTGTTTGGATCATCCAAGAATGGTTCTTTAAAAAGCTATTTCTAAAGTTACTCTGCAGGTAGTTATACAAGAAAAGACAAAAAGAGAGGCATAAAAGCTATATTAACCGCTTATGTCTAATACAGACTAATACATCATAATTATCGGAGGAAAAAAAGAATCAGATGGTGACCAATAGAGTATATAACAAGACAGCAAAAATATTTCCATCCATGAAATCATAGACCTACAAGAGCTTTAACTTTTTGTTAGTTTGCTGTCATTTTCCCCCCAACATTTCTATAGCAAATTTCAGATTTTCCTTGAAAATTACATTTGTAAGTTAAACCTAGTTTTGGTTTGTAGTTAATTTGCCCTGAATGTGTCTTGCTTCATGCCTCAGTGCAGTGGAATCTAAGCACAGAGCCAAGTCCTCTGCCAGGACTGGGCCAGTGTAGGAGGGAGGGGGAACACTGGGAGAAGCAACCTCAGAAACACGCTCTACTTTACTTTTATGCATTTTTCATTTTCTGTGGGTGAGGATTTGAAACCACTCTGGCTTTCCAGCATGCACATATAAGCATAACCTTGTGGTTCAAGATAAAATGCTTCAAACAGGACTTCATGTCATTTCCTGCTGAAGGGTAAAGGACCAGCAAAACCTTCCAGCATGACTCAAGACTGGTTTTATAAATGCAGCTAACAAAGGAGTGAATCCCCTCTTGACAAGTGCATGAAGTGTTTGTACTAGACAAATTAGAGGTACAAAGCTGTGTGTTTAATTCTGACTGAAAGCAATTGAGAGGTATAAATTGTACCAGAGGAACTTTATAAATTGAAGGGAACATAGGAAAGGGGGGGGGGGGGGAGCCAAACAACCAAAAAACCCTAACAAAACAAAACCACAACACTAAAATGACCTCTGCACAATGACAGTTGAGAGATTATAAAAACTTAGCAATTTGGAAGAGGAGAACAGAACAAGGCAGGCAGGGGGACAGACAGAGAAGTAGTCTGGAAGTTTTTCATAGATAATTTGGTTTTTAAGAATAGAAGAGCCCTACTGCCATGCATTCTTGGATTATTTCCAGTATTACACATGAATCTGTAGTTCAGTTAATACAAAAGCCAGGACTTTCTTTTCTTTCCCCCCCCCCCCCTTTTTTTTGTATTAGCACAAAGGAAGACAGCAACCACGTCAGGAAAGATTTGGTGGGTTTAATTGAGCTGCAGTTGTATCCTTTCCTGTGTTTTCTATCATGTCAATTTTCCAAGTGACCATCAAGTTTTTGTCAGCTGAAGCAACTCAAGTATACAAGGCTGACATTTAGAATAGCTCCAGGATTTGCCTTCCTCCTGGCAGCACTATCAAGAGGGGCTTTAAGCATGCTTAAGTTGACTTTAAATCAAGATGTCAGTCTTGAAATCAGCCTGTCTTTGGTGTTCTTGTCAATAATGCTGAATCTGGCTTAAGCCCTATACAGCTTCATGCATTAACCGACCAGTATTTGAAGCTATGTTCCTCTAACACATATCACAATCTTTTGTCCTTGACTCAGAATTTGGGACCTTTACAGGTTTGATTGGGTGATTCCCTCCTCCCCCTCCTTTAATGGGAAAGCACAAATGGTTTCAGCCTGAGGTTTGGGGGGTGGGGGACAGGTGTTGCGGTGGAGCAAAGGCATAACAAAAAGTGAAGAGATGAAATCTTTGCATATGTGTGTTTATCTATCTTTGTGTCTATTCTGTAGAGAGTTGAATGCAAAGTGGCTTCCCATCACTAAACACCCTTGGAGACTGAGGTGCTGATGACAAAGGCAAAACTCTTGCAAATGCACACCAGAGGCCAAAAGGAAAGAGAGTCAGGGAGCTCTATGTAACAAGTAGCTCCTAGATAGCCAGACAAGACAAAGAAACAGGATTATGCCCAAATTTTCCTCTTTCATCGGTTCAGGGCTATAGCATTACAGAGTCCCCAAAGTGGTTTGTCATCACAGGAGGTTTGGGAGGAAGTCTAACACACAACATCAAGATGTAGCTTTCTATGTCATAGCTCATTTGAAGAGCCAAAGCCCTGACCATATCCGTTTGGGGAGTTCTGGTTCAACCCAGCACTTTTGAAATGTGGTTGCTGAGTTACATTTGCATTTCAGAAATCAGACATCTGAAGACCTCAACCATCCAAACTGAGGATTTTGGTTTGTTTCTATACCATTTGCATTTAACACTACGAAAAAATATTTCAGAGTTTCTCAGATGGCATAAACTGGCATTGAAGTCAATGAAACCGAGACAATTCAGCCTAAATACACAAACTGCATTTTTGACTCATGTATGAGAGAGAATCAATCCAGATTAAAGGAGAATAAGGGGGCACAGCACAGTAGTTATTGTAGAATGTCTCCCACTTGGATACAGTAAGAGCATTTACAGAGGAGCTATTCTAGAACAGTCATCCCTGAATACATTTAAACTATAATACTTTTCCAGTTAATTGCATGGTGCAGACAAGTTCCTAAAGCAAGAAATTAGGAGTAATTGTGAACAGAACTAGAATATTATTCCTGTTCTGGATTGAAAACAGTGAACTAAGAATATTTGCTTTTCTATACAGTTATCTCATTCCAGAATACCCAGGAGTATTTCAGAACATATAAAACCTTAGGTATGGACATGCACCCTGAGAAAACTTTTAGAAGGCAAAGAACACCCTAAGAAGTGGCAAGAGGTGAATTCCATAGAATTAAAAACTGACCATGGACAGGATTTAGTCAAAACCATAAAAACTCATTTTACCCAATCCTATAAGGCAGAGAAGCATTAGGCTTTCCCTAGCATAAAGCAGGATATGAATAAGAAGAATCTGTAGCCAAATGGAAGTGTCTGGGTTATAGTGTACAGAGTAAAACTTAAACAGAAGCTTCACATAGCTCTGACATAAAAAGTTCATCACAGTTTCATGAAGGTATCAGATGACTTCTCCAGTCACTTTATTTAGTGAATTCCCATTAATGTCAGTTTTTTCATCACAACTATTTATGGCAGCTTCTTCCAAAATGACCACTCGGTATTCTGCAGGAGTTATTATTTAACTATTATGCCAGATCAGCCCTGAAATAAGTCGTGAGACCCCAAATGCCATTATTATTAGGAAAACACATTTGAAAGAAATGTTATTTTTCCAACATCTTAACAGGACAAAAACCCACTAAAGCAAAGGAATGAAAAATTAAGCCATCGACTGATACCTTGCAGCACAAGTCAGCACATCAGCCCAAACTGAGCCCTCCCATATGCTCCTGTGTATAATAAGGAGAGGGTTAAAATATCCCAGTTCTACTGGTTGCTGCAGTGGGCAGTATCCAAAGAGAGTAGTACCACCAAAAAAAAAAAAAAAGGATTTATCAAGCAACTGTCAAAATTGGCATTGGGAGACAGGCAAATTCGGAGTAATGACTGTAATGTGGCTATGTAATGTCCTATGTACAGAACTAGTCTTGGGATGGACATTTGTACCCAAGACAGAGTCAAATAAGAGGACTTATTTTTCTTGTTGCCTTGCTTTACTGGCAAGGTTCATGTCATTTACTTAAGAACTTCAGCTTCTCTATAATGAAGTTAAATGGGGATGGGAACTGGTGTGAAGGGGTGAATGGTGAATCTCTGGGGAGGCAGGAGCACAGCTGCTGCAAGCAATGTTTTTACTTGCCAACAGCTCTAAAGGAAATTCCTATGTGTCAGCTGCTGCACAGGAAACCCTCCTTTGTAATACAATAAAATTTGACAGTGAAGAGTAGCTTGTGCCAGGAAAGAGTTTGTGTTCTCCTTACACCTATTGCTCACATGACATACAGCATCACCCGCAAAGATATATTTTTTTGTGCTATGAAGAAGGTGAAACTTCACTAAAGCAGCCCTACATTCTACATTTAAAGCCAAATATCCCTCATTTTACTGAAGTGAGTTTTTTGGTGGCCAGAGTGTTTAACACTCCACTGAGCAATGAAAAATACCAAACTGAAATTTTAGCAAGTACCCAAATCTGCAAGTTGTCTCTAGCAGTGCAAGGAGAAACAGCACAAAAACTTCATAGAATCAGAGACAATTAAAGCCAGAAAAAGCACGCATGAAGCAGGCATTCACACTTCATAAGATCATAAAAAACACTGGCAGGCAAAGACCTCAAGAGGTTGCCAAGTACACACAAGGACAGGATATAAACCGCCTATTATATTAAAACAAACAAAAGTTTGTCTACCTTGTACCTAAAGCTCTCCAGAGATGGAGACTTTGCTGTACTCAGCCACCTACTTCACTACCCTTGCATTAGAAGGAGGTGAAACTTAGAAGGAACTCAAATCTTCCTTTGTACAATCAAAACCTATTCCATCGGTTCTTATTCCTCATACATAACCCCTTTTCCTGAACTCTTTAAAGCTCATTTCTGTGGAGGCAGCCCTCTGCCCACCTTCCTAATAGAAATCATCTCTCCTCAGTATGAACTACAACCCACCTTACATTCTCTCAAGGGCAGGAGTTTGGCTTTTTTTTCCACTAACTGCAAGGCATCATGTGAGCTGATGGCTCTTCTCCAAGTAATAATAATGCCTTCTCTTGCCATTCCCTTTAGCCATTTAACTTTTAACAGACTTTCAAAGTGTCTGTTGTCCTTCTGAGCCATATCATGTACAGCAGAGTGAAAGCTTTCCTGCCATAAGAATATAAAGCTGTGTACTTTTCCATTATAAATTACTGATCCTGGAAACACCTCTGCATTCTACCACACTACTGGGAAAAGTAGATACATTGCTAATGTGTTTCATTTAGACCATGTGAGCAGTCCTTTTGTAATCTCTTGTGTGCATATGAGTCCTTTTAAGTGCATTAACTTGATTTACAACAAGCAATAACATAATAGGGATTTGAGATTCTGAAGTTAAGTTAAGGTTTCTTACTAAAGTAAATAATAGCACTGATCATAGATGGGGGAAACTGAAGCACAAGATACCTCATCCAAAACGACACAACAAATGCAAGCACTAGAGAAATCTGTAATTCTCCAGACTCCTGTTTGCACACCTCCCTTGTGTGGCATCTCCCCTTTTAAATTAAGAAAATAGGTCTTTTTAAAAATGCCAAATTAAGGATTCCAAGCAGCGCACTTTCATGAGATAAGAGAAAAAGGTTGGACTTTAAATTTCAAATGTACTTAAAAAAATAGGTGAAGTGCTTTCACAGTTTTGCCAACAAACGAACAAACAAAAATATTTAAAAGCATCCATTTTCATTAGTTGACATCCATTTTTACTGGCAAGCAAATGTAGCACCACTACTGGTTTCTTAAGGATGTTTATATGACCCTTCAAAATGCAGAAAACTCCAAGATCAAGCTGTCATTTAATCTCATGATTGTATAAGTGGGACAAAATTATCAATGTTCTCCCACACAGATACAATAAGGAAGAGGCATAGCACAGAAGATAACTGTACGGCTGGGTAAATATAAATTATATTAGCTCTCAAAAGCAGTCAACATTTCCCAGGAACAAACACAAAAGCAAAGCATTGCAGTCCCATCAGCCACAGCTATTCACTAGGGCATAATCATATTTGCCGGTTCCCACTGGAAGGGACTACATCCCCTCCATAACCCCTTCCTGCAGGGTTTTTAAGGCTGACCCATGCAAAAGGACGCAGAGCATGGCTCTCCACACCTCAAGGTGAATGATCTCCCTGGCACACTCGGCAGAAAGCAATCAGCAGTCCTGCTAAATTAGTCCCAGAAGGGGCTGACTTCACATCATACAGCGCAAATCAACCACTTCTTAGTCCTCCCCTATACCCTGTTTATCATAAGCCAGACGTATCTGAACAGAAATCTTGGTTGGTATGAAATGAAGTGACCAATGCAGAACTGGATTGTTAGGAGACAAACACGCTTATGTTTCAGAGGAGAGACAGCTCAAATAAGTCAAACCAGCATGGCAAACTAATTCATTCAGAACTAGAACACAAAGCAGCAACCATTGCTGGAGGAGGGAGGAATAGTTAAAGAATACTTACAAAAAAAAGCCTGGCTATAATACCATGTTTTGGAAGCCATCACTGCCCCAGGAGAGAGCTATTGTGAAGCTGGACTGTGGCAGGACCTGTTGGTGCTCAAGTCAGAGAAAGCTAGAAAGAAATTAAGGGAGGCCTTGGTCTGAAGCAGCGGTAGACAGCCTGATAGAGAGGCACTCAGCTTAAAGTATGAAATAATTAGGACTGATCATTTACCTCAATTTAAAAACAAAACCAAACCCCAAAATTTTCACTATGCAAAACATAAACTTCATTTGAACTGTGATCACCTAGAAGACCAGACTGCTTCTGACCTGTATCCATCCTGCAAAGTGCCAAACAGCAGAATAACTTTGTGACCTTTTCCAAGAAGCAGAGAAAGTCCTGTCCAGGAACAGCTCAGCTGGCAATACCACAAGGCATACAACAGAGAGCTGCTACAAGAAACAGAAAATCTGCCAAATGCCACCTGCCCATAAGAAGTGCCAGGACTGGAGCAGAAGCATGCAGTTCAATGCGACTATAATGCTGTAAAGCAACACAAGGCTCCAGGACTTGGGGAAGGAGCAGATATCAGTGTTGGCCACCCCTATAGCATGTGCTGTGGTCTAAAATGGACTGTGAATAAAAGCTGCTCTTGATTTCTCCAAGATTAGATTCTCTAAATCTCAAAGCAATGCTAATGAGGATCTAGTTTATACAATTAATAAAAACAAATTCCTTTATCAAATCCCAACCCAAAATCCTTGTTGAAGGTGGAACTGCCATAGAGGTTCTTTGGGCTATTGTCTGTCTACAAACAATAATGTGAAAGCTGGTTTAAGCAAGCACCTTGGGTTGTATCCAAAGCAGCTCCCATTGTGAATTCAAAGGCTAGAAACACTTTGTATCTTACACAGCATGGTCTGGGAAGGAACTTCCCAAATTCTCTGTGCTAATGAACATTAAAAGCAGGATATGGTTATCTGTATTTGCAGATTTGCAGCAGCAAGTTTCTACTGATGTATGAAATGAGAATCCCCGCCTCATGCACAAGGAGAATTACACAGACATTGTTATTCAGTCAGTGGTGTGTCACACTCAGGCTTGCTTCACACATGCTGTTCAGCTTATAGAAATGCAGAGACACACAAATACATTGTGCCCAGAAGTCTCTGAACATAAATAAAAGTATATTTGGAAGACTTTAAACATAAATAAAATTTTTAAAGCAAGTTCCTTCCCATCTAAAGTGATTGTGCTGGTTTTGGCTAGGATAGAGTTAATAATAGCTGGTATGGGGCTATGTTTTTGATTTGTGCTGAAAACAGTGTTGATAATACAGAGATGTTTTTGTTACTGCTGAGCAGTTCTTGCATAGAGTCAGGGCCTTTTCTGCTCCTCACACCACCCCACCAGCGAGTAGGCTGGGGGTGCACAAGAAGTTGGGAGGGGACACAGCTGGGACAGCTGACCCAAACTGGCCAAAGGGATACTTCAGACCACGTGAACATCATGTTCAGCATATAAAGCTGGGGGAAGAAGCAGGAAGGGGGTGAAGTTTGGAGCGATGGTGTTTGTCTTCCCAAGTAACTGTTATGTGTGATGGAGCCCTGCTTTCCCGGAGATGGCTGAACACCTGCTGATGGGAAGCAGCAAATGAACTCCTTGTTTTGCTTTGCTTGTGGGCTTGCCTTTTGCTTTACTTGTTAAACTGTCTTTATCTCAGCCCAGGAGTTTTCTCACTATTGCTCTTCTGATTCTCTCCCCATCCCACCACAGGGAGTGAGCAAGCAGCTGTGTGGTGCCTAGTTGCCAGCTGGGGTTAAACCACAACAGTGACCCTGCCAAACCATTCTCTTTCTGTTCCTTTAGGATACCCATACTGCCTTTAAAAGCTCTAGAAAGATGCTGGCCCAGGGTAGTCTTCGGGGGCAGGGAGGGAACAAAAATCAAAATGAAAACCAGTAACTTAAAAAAGAAAATCAATGTTAGAATGAAGCAACATCCCGTTGGAAAGAAATTATCACTTGATGCTATCATATTCTCCCCAGACCCACATGCTCGTTATTAGTGAGACAAAAATGTCAAAGATTGAATTCTTATGCTAGCACAATTCTTATATTGCACTGGAACCCACAAGCCACATGTTGTGAGGGCACAGCAAACCTTCCTCCACAGGCTGGCTCCAAGCAGGCAGGAATTACTTTGTCAAGGTTGCTGCTTACCAGGGACGGCAGTTTAACAGGGCCTAGGTATAGTAGCACATGGGTCCAAAGTACTGGATTACTTAATCAGGTTTCCTTGGGAACTACTGGCTAATTCCCAGCCAAGGTTTTCATTCAGTTTTAATTATTTTTGATGAAACCTTGAAACACAGAAGCCTGCCTGTTCTGTGTGGGCATTAGAAGACCTTTTCTAGGATAAAAGGTTTACCCCCCAATTCCTTGTACCTTACTCATATGTGCCCTGCAAACAGATACAGTTGCATGTTGGCTCTACCACCCTTGAAGGACCCAATTCTCAATTTTCTGTTAATCATAGTCCTTTACACCAGTACAAAGTGGGTAAAAAGAAAAGTTAAAATAACTGTTTCCCTTGGTTTGCATTTATTACCATTAACAGGTAGCCCACACCTGACACTACCATTTTTACTCAGGTTGCCTGGTCTTAATTTTTCCTCTCTTCCTATGTCTTTATTGTGTACAAGACAGAAATTTGTTGTTTCAGTTTCCCCTCTAATGCCTGTATTTTCCTTTCTTCTTACAATTCCACATCAGAACTGGCTGATACTTTTCACTCCCATATTTTCCCCACCAAAAGCATAAATTCAGTAACATCCCCAGAACCTTTAATTTCAACTTGTGTCTTTAAATTCCTTAAAAATAAACAACAGCCATTTTAAGAGTCAACACATTTCATTTTGACATTTTCAAACTTCTCTGCTACAGCTACTGCTCATTTCAGCATGGCCTTCCATTTTGAACGCAATAAAACCTCTTTTTCAAAGTTCCCATCCAAATTCAAATGTTCCATCTCCCTCACACACACACACTTTTTCACAACTCCCAAGTGAACTGAGAAATTACTTACTCACTCTACATCCTAGCCCTGCACAGGGCTTGGCACCATCCCACTAACACATGAGGGGACTAAGGGCACATCTGCACTAGCGAGAGCAGGCAGGGTGACTGCAGGGCCAGGGAAGCTGGAGCAGAGGTGCCTGAGCCAGCAGAGACCCGGATCACCGCGGCCGCAGCCCCGCGGTGCTGTGCTGAGCTACCAAGCCCTGATTTTGAGCAAGGCTTATCAGCACACGCGGGCCATTCCGCGGATGCAGCTATGCCATTTCCCATTCCCAGATGGCAAGCGCTCTGTGCTGACTTTTAAATGATTAGCAAGTCCTTGCCGAAAAGCACAGCTTGTTAGGGTAAACCATCCACGCATGATGCAGAGGTCTGGTTACTCTGATGAAGTGAGTGTTCACTGAGCTTTACTCGCCAGGCAGGGCTTACCATTCTGCATGTACAACCGTTGTCTGCTTCAAGACTATTTCAGACAGAGTCTTTTTGCAGCTGGAAATCCCAGAAGGCCAGACAACAATGTTTTGAATTATACAACTAGTTTCTGCTTTCCACAGTGAGGGGTCAGCTCCCTGCCAGCAAACTCATTTGTAACGCTGCACTTGTAAACTCCCAATAAAAGTCTCTGATGGAACCATGCTTCACTGGGTAGTGGCAATAAAACTGCATGGCCTCTTTTTCATTATAAAAAGCTTCCAAAACTCTACCACTTCAGACTGAAGCCTCAGTGTGTGGATGGATATAAACCCATACAGGTAAGACTTACTATAAAACCTGAGCTATTTTTAGGGTGTTATCAGCCTAAAGGAAAACATCTTTAAAAGTCATTCTACAGAAAAATCTCAGTGATAGCATGAAAAGTTAAGTACATGTTTCTTTCCACGTTTTTCTTGGTATTTCAGTGTATTGATTCTGACCACAGTGGTCAAGAATAACAAAAGAACAGTATGAGGGGAAAGAAGAAGAAGAAAAAAAAAAGTTGTCTTATTCCAAGGGCTTGCCTTAAATACATGACAGAAGTTATTACAAATAATTAGGCTGATATTTGCTTCGAGTTACAATTGCCTTTTGAAAATTTCTAGTCTTGTTGTAGACTGCTTAATGGGGTGACATATACCACAAAACTGCCTCCAGGACACATGAGATTGTTTACATTCAGGTGCCAATGCCACCCTGGAAGCAGCCAAACCGTAGATAAAGACTGATTTGGTTGGGGGTAAAAAACAAACAAACAAGAAAGAGAAACAAGAAAAGAAAATACAAGAAAACAAAACCAAACCAATAAAATAATTCTGGCAAAATTTAAAATGAATCAGTGAGATGTTGACTAATCAATGGGTAAATGATTTTGGAGTACTTCTCTTGAAGTTAGCGGACAGTGGCCATGTTGAGACTCTGTCCGTGCTGAATGCAATAGAGGCCCTTGAGACATCCTTTGAGACTGGATGCCACACATCTGTAATCACAGCCTTGGGTCCCACTGGAGCACGGCTCCTGATCACACACCATCACCAGAAATGCCTGGAGTTTCTATGCCAGTGCACAGCAGGGGACTGCCAGCAGGGCCAGCCCGTGCCCAAGACTGTGCCTTGCACTTAGTGATCATGAAGGCAGATCTTGGCTTAAGCTGTTACTCACTGCTAAAAGCTAGATTTGGTAATTATATAGGTAGAAAAACATACCCCTTCCTTCTAGACATCAACATCATCGTCATTTCCCCACCAGACAGTCTAACTGACTCTCCTGAGCAGCCAAGTAATTTTCAGGCAGATCATTGTCCCCTCATTGCAGGAAATTGGTACAATTGTACACAAAAAAGAAAAAAAAAAAAAAAAAGGCTAAGCAATACAGCCAGAAGACATTTGTAATACATACTGTGCTTCAGGATATGTGTTTTATGGCAGAGAAGGGATAAGAGACATGCCCTAGAGACAAGGTCTCCCTATTCCTTATTTGTAAGCACACTCCCTTAAAGAGACACTGAGAAATCTCAGGTTTTGACTATGTTGAATCCTGCACTGCAAGTTCAGACCAAGTGTTTATCTTGTCCTTGAAGCAATATCCCAAAGGGAAGACTCCCACTCCAGCCTAAAAGAGCTTCATCATGTCTCCAAAACTTCGTTAGCATCGCTGGCACTCACAAATCCTCTTACACTGGGCCAACTGTCTGCAGGGTCTATGTAATCACAGATCCACTAGCCACGTTATCACACACACACCCCAAACATCACCGCAGCCAAGAGAAAGCAGCTGAGCAGACACACTGTCGAGCTTCTCCTTTGGCTGTCCAGATCCCATTGCAAGCCCAGGGCAGCTTCTCTGTGTTAGGCCCTGCACACCCGTGGGTGCAATCCACACTATAATCACGGCATGGCAACGCCCACCTGTCTAACTCAGGATGGCAATGCAACACATGACAAAACTAGTTTTCACATCTAGCTCCATGTGGCACATGAAGGTCTAGGCAGTGTCAGTGCACTAAGATACATTTATAAACACCAGCTGCCTCAAGATCTGCTAAAGATCATTCTTTTAGGGGTGTTCCTGTGTGTCTGCATTTACAGCTTGACATTTTTAAAAGATCAAGATTGGTTTGGAAGATCCCCCAGTAGGTGACACCAGCATTTACACAGGGCACACAGGTACCCAGTGGTGACTGTACGTATAGGAAAAAGTCCTAAAAGCCTGATTTCCTGGGTATGAACCTGCATCTTGCAGAATTAAACTCGAGCATGACTCTCATTTAATCTACAAAAACTTGGTAATAGGTGATCCATGCATCTCCAGAGGCAGTATCACCATAGTATGAGCAGTGCTTGGATCTCATCCCTTTGTAGAAACTGCTTTGTTAGTCTATTTGAGCCATGGAAATTACCCAATGGGTGTCTGCCTCAGGCTTAATTTTGGAAAATTCCCAGCAAGATCATAACTGTTCTGTTGTCCATGTAAAAAAAAAAAAAAACCCAACCCAAAACCAAAAACACACCCCCCCGCCCAAACCTTCTTCAAGGTGACACATTCAAAAGGGGGGGGGGGGGTGTTTTTGTTTGTTTGTTTTTGAGAAAGGAGAAGCTGATCACTATTAAGAAGGAGCGTGGTTTTGGAAGGGTATTGAATTTTCCTGTTTCCAGGAAAAACTGCCAAAGTCTTCACAATTTCCAAACTGACAAAAGTCCCATTTTACACATGACCACTAAAGGCTTATTGGAGTTTGGCAGCTGAATGGTTTGCAGATTCCATCTGGACTGAGCATCCCAGCCCAGAGCCACAAAGGTTGAGCAAAGCTTCTGCCGAAATCTCTCCCACCAGCTGCTCAAGGTCACTTGTAACACTGGCAGAGTTCCTGTAGGCATTAAATATGCAGCCTTTTGCCTAAAAAGGAAAAGTATTTGATCTAAAAAAGTGGCAATATGATACACCACTGCATATTGCCATGCCTCCAACAGTGACTTTAAAGCTGTGTGGAAAAAGCAACTTTGTGCCTAGTAAGAATTAGAGCTATTTATTAACATGCCACAGGGCCTTCATGATCCTCAGATAGTAAAAATAGGAACCTACAGCCTAGATTAGACATGGAAATGAAGAGAAGTTAAAGGAAAGGTTGAAAACATTAGCCTATGATATTGTTTTAACATAGATATACACCTACTTAAAAGGACTACTTTAGCTGGGCCAACTAAGTAAGCTATCCAAATAAAGGCTGAAAGTCTTCTGACTGGGACATGGATGATGGACATATGGGCTTCCACAACAGTCAAGGATGGGAAACAGGTAGTGCTAGGACACAGGTCATCTCACCTTGAGGCAGACATGCGAAGCAGAGTAGATAAGTGCCTGTTTCCATGGACTCTGCAGAAAGCTTTGGGTGATCAGCTAAGACGGGGCTTGCAATACACACATGTGAAGCAAGGGAGAAGAATTTCACCAAAGCAGCCAAAATAAAAATTTCTGTTAACTTTCCCCATTTAGGATAACTGAGGTAGGAACATTTGTTCACCTTCAATCAAAAGAACAAGTATCAGAACAAGTCTCTCAAGCAATCAAGATTTTCTCCACTCCCACCCTCCATCCCTTTAGCCTCCTCAGTTCAAGTCCCTGTGGAAAATTCTCCATCTGTTCTGCTTAGCAAGCACTGAGAAGCTTTGGCTCAGGGAAAATAGTTGTGTTGATTTTTTTTGGTTGGGTTTTTTGGTTGTTTTTTTTTTAGTACACAAGCACCTAGCTGAGAAAGAGCTTGCTCAGGGCTCTGTAAACATTTACTTCCCACAGGGTATGCTTGGAAGCTCAAGCAAGGTATTAACATAATCATTCCTTGTACTGGTAATTTGATATTTTCCCCCTTCCAAGCTTCTTTAATTCCCTTCAAAAGCATTTGCAGCTTTAGAACTTAAGCTGTAATCAGTTAAATGATTATTTTACAACTTTTCAATTACTTGGGTTTTTCACCTTTGTGTACATGTCTGACTTTCACCATTATTTACTCCACCATGCCGGACCATCACCAGGTTTCAGCCACGTGATTAACTGATGCATCATTGTACTGCCTGGCAGGGAGCACCCTGGCCATCAGGTTTGATGGATGGTCATGATGGAATGGAGGGGCCACACAAAGCACCACTACTCCCCACCATCCACTCTAACCATGCCCTTTGACCCACAGTGCTGCAGGGAATGCAAGTCTTCTCCTTGGAATAAATCTCTCCCATCCCTCAGTATAAGGGCACCTCATATAGAAGGCCAGGCTTGAGTTTGACTAACAACTGAAATTAGGGGCAGAATGCATTCCACATGGTTTAGAGGCTAATCACACAGTCTTCCCTAAAACTAAACTCTGAATGATAAACTCCTTGGGGAGCATTTTACAGCCTTTATCAGGATAAGTCAAATATCTCTCTCCACCAACTCTAGCAGTCTAGCTGACTATCTTAACACAAGAATATAAAATTTGAATGAAACTATTCTTAGTTTTGGTGACTTCAGAAGTCAAGATACTAATTTTCATTTGATGTTGTTCATAGCAATGGTGCAGATTCCAGTCCACTGACAGCCCACAGTCAGCACTCCTTTGCATCTTTTACCATTCAAACTTTCTACGACTTTTCTGTCCAATGAGTCCTGAAATTTTCTATTCCTTGGGAAGAAACACTATGTAAGTATTAAATCCTAAGGAAAGTATCTCAGAAATTTCTGTTCCAACTTCAGCATTTTCCAGGCTACCTAGACCCACCACCACCACTCACGTCAGGGTTGAGTTTGCTGGCACACCATATAAGTAAAGCAGACTTCTGCTAATACCCTGGGAAAATTCAGAGTAAGCCTCACATTAAGGCATTTGGGAAACTGGCTCCCATTCCAACTTCATTAGCTGACCTCCTTGCCTTAGAAAACACCTTTAGTGATCCAGCTAAAAGTAGAAAAAAAGTTTTTTAAAAAAAAAAAAAAAAAAAAAAGGCACATCAATGTGAGCACAAGTCATTCTGCCTCTGTAGTTTATCCTAGCTTATAACAGCAAACCTACTGGAATACACTGTCAATATAGCTCCTAAAAATTCCCAACACATCTCAGAATTTGTGAATTGGTCACTGAATTTTTCCTTTTTAATATTCTTTCCCCTACAAATAAGTGTTCTCATTCTGGGAGAATGTTTCATAGCTTATCACACAAATATTTGAGATATTTTTAGAGCTTGCAATAAGGATATATTAAAAAGAACAGTATTACTGAAGCCAGATAAATATTTCAGAGATGTCCGAGATTCATAGGTCAAGAAGAGTACAGATACATCTGGAGACTGAACCCGATTGCTAATGACCTCTGCATCAAAATCTGATCAGAGTGACAACTAGGCAAGAGCTGGAAGTCTTACTTAACTGACATGCGTTCTAGGTTGCCAGTGTGGAAGAAAGAGTCAAGCATGAAAGCAGGGCAATATCAGAGACAGTATCTTACCAATATCTTATCAGCAGGTGAGACAGGTACACTGAGAACAGATCCCCTCATCTACCAAAAAAAACCCAAACAAAAAAACCCAACAAATTAACAGGAGATAAGAAAGAGGGGATTGGATACGGTTCTGAAAGAAAAAGAAACTGAATGCAAAGCTTATTTGATGTTGATACCTTCCTACTGTAAACACAGAAATGAGAGACAGGAACTTCCAAGTTCTAATATTTGCGCCATCTATGAACCTGAGCAAGATTTACAATCTCTGTGCCTTCCTTTCACAATCTATAAAATGTAATAGTAATAAAAAAAAAAGTTCCTTCCTGGACAGGGATAGCATGAAAATTTTACATTTTCAAGAAAGGATTTTAGAACCTTGGATTGGTCCGTATTATTATTTCCATCTTTACCTAAATCACTTGATTGTATGTCCATGTTTTTTAAATCATACACATTACACAATAGGACTAAATATGAATCACTATCTGATCCCTAAACCCTTCAGGATTCATGCATTGTTATTTATTAATATGCTTGAAAACAAACTATTAATCTATGACATTTCTGGGTTAATGAGAGTTTATAGCATTTATTTTTTTCCTAACAATTTTATTGTTGTAATGGCATTGAAATACAGATTTAAAGTTGGAACCCTCCCCAGGGGAAATATTCAAACTTGACACTGCTCTTACTTCTACTAGAAATCAACGAATAGCGTCGTAAGTGGCATAATAGCTGAGATATTTACATATCGCCTAGACCTGATGAGATCAGACATGCATAAAAGCCCTAGAGCAATATTCTTTAGAAGAAAAGCTATTTCAGACTTACTATACCAATTCACCCACTTATATTTGTACTATGACAAGTCCAGCACCAGCAAAATAGTCATATTGAGAACTGGGTGTATTCAACAGGTGACTCAATTTATTGGACTCACTGGGTCTCTTCATGCCTTGCAATAAGGCTTTGAATGTTAACTTTGCACTTCATGAATAATTCAGGAGTGTAAGACTAGCTAAAACAGCATGCGTACTAACAATAGACCTCTGCGTAACAACACACCTTATATAAAGTGCAGTTTCAGGCAGTATAAAACAAATACGGTTGATCCAGAGCATTTCCACATTTCCTCTACAAAGGCTCTCAGAGAGCATCAACAAATAAAAAGAATCGTGAAAAGATCTGGAGAAGATGAGATTTGATTGCTCAGCAAATCTCAGAGGGATGCAAAGACGAAAGTTAGAAGCGGAGATCTGCTGGAGATGAGAGAACTGTTACGCAAGAGCTGGCATAAGAATAAAGGGCCACCTTGTTTTTGTCAAAGATCAGATACTGGGATCACAGACCAAGTTCAGTGCACTGAATATCACCCATGTAGCTATCATAACAAAGCAAATCAATGAGGATTTAGTAGTTGTCAGGATCTTGATTATTCACCATAGATATGAATAGTTTATGCAATAGGGAATAAGCTGGTAAGTATATATAACACATGGGTAGGGCATCCTGGGCAATCTACATCCACTGATATATCATGAACCAGTGAATATGGCCCTCTTAATCTGACAGAAACAAGTTATAATCAAAAGTGATCTTTGCAATTCACAGTTAAGTCACAAATTTATTTCTAAATAAAAATAAAAGTTTTTGCTATGAATTTGGCTACCTGTTTAGCTGTTGCATCTTCAGTAAGAAGGTGTAGATGGTACTTACTACAGAAGACAACAGCTGAGGAAGAACAGGGCCAACACATACCTTAGAACTTAGTAGTAGTAAGAACAGGGAAAAGAGAAAAATGCTCTCAAGCCCGTATTTGCAAGTCCATGTTTCCACTTTGCAGGTGAAAGTTTCCGAGCTAATAACTGGCAGCTTCTGTTCTTCCTTACTTGTCTAGGCAAGTTCACTCAGCTGGATACTGGCTGTTTGTTTTTACCTAGAAAGTTTCTACAAGAACATACGATGGATCGGATAAAGTATATTGCAGTCCAGGAACCGCAAGCATAGGATTCAAGGGGTTTGGTAGTGGGAGATTCTGTGGACGCACCAGCCAATTTTGTGCAAGTATATTCCACCATACCTCAGAGCCTGGCCAGAATGTCATTTAACAATTCCATTCTACACTAGAAGATGATCTTTTCTTAGATGATATTTTCCCAGAATTTCCTGTACTTCAAATGCCACATAGTTCACTGGACCACACAAGTCAACTCAGTAGGGTCTAATGGGCACCAAAAGGATTCTGCCCACGCCTGAGCAAGAAACATATAGCTTACCAATATAGCGCAGTTGTTACAAACACACATCCCCTCAGAACAGATCCATCAAACTCTCTTCTATACTGACTGTATTTGCACTTATTTAAAAGTGAGCCCAATTAATATATACCTTTCCTACTACTTGGTCCTTCAGATGATTCTTTTGTAGATCTATAAACTTATCTTTGCATTAAGATTGTAAACATACAGATCTCTTCAGCCACTGAAATGCAGTCAGACTCACCATTTTCTTTGCAGATGCAGCATCTATATTAAAGTAGATAAAAATTAATAGAGCAACTGGATTCTGCCTTGCCAGATTAATTCCACTAGTGTCCACATGTGCTGCAGGCATACTGCAGTAAGTTAAATCAAGAATTGGTTTTGTAATCCACTTGTCCCAATTTATTAGTCCATTTGGGCCATTCCCCTTTCTACTGAAGTCAGTGCTGTATCCTTCTTCAAAGAGCAGAGCAAATTCACTGGAACTCAGGACTTCTGAACAACACTTGTTGAGCACAGATACTCCAGGATATTATTTTTAAAAGAAGTCCAAACAGTCTCTAGTTAATATTTCTAAATGGGAATGCACAACAGCATTCGACTACATTTAACGTACGTTTAAACAATGAGTTTTAGGCATGGAAAGAGATCCCTGCAATTTTTACTTGAGTTGTATCTAGAAGAAAATCCCTGGCTGTTGCACATATGAAGGCTATTGCCTTAGCAGTTGCTGAAGAAGGAAACTTCAGAAGAACACTTTATTCTTTTCCTGGCACAGGCTGCAATTCAAATATAAATTCGTTTGTACCATTTTTCTATTTGTTGCCTATTTTTATTATCTGCCTTGGCTTTTCAGACAGTAAGCTCAGTAGAGATCATTGTCTATTCTACATTGCTACAGTGCCTAATATAACATCAGCATTGAGTGAAGTCCTTAGCTATATAATAACTTTAAATCATTAACTGCCATGACAAACATTTCAGGAGAAAAATATTTACTGAGAACAGAAAAGATGACAAAAAAATTCAAAACATTATCTGGCACTTACATTTATGGGCATTTGGTTTTGGTTTTTTTTTTTTTTTTTAAAGGATTGCATCTGTCAACAGCACATAGTTGCAAGTACAGGAGCAGGAGACTTTAACAGAGTACCTCATCTTCATAAAAGCTATTTTAACAACTTTATCTCTAGCTTTACCTGCCTCCCCCCATCCTTGAAGTTAATGCTTCAATTTTCCTCTGCTTGGGTTGGCAAGATGGGTTCGTCTAGAGTTTAAGAATCTAAATGAATTGTGTTCTCCTTCTTTACTGTTTTTAACCACTCCTTGGTCTCTTGTGAACAAAGCCTGGAAACTTGTTTGTGTTCTGAGTTGTACATAATAGATGAAGAAGCCATTTGAATTTCTATTGTACTTGGGTTTTGTAATTCCAAGCAGTAATAAGGCATTAACCATTCTATTCAAAGTTAGCATCAAAACAAAGGCCCTATACATCTTACAGGTTTAGGGACACAAAAGAAACTTTGCATTTAGCCTAGTGTTAGTATGATCTCCTTTTGAACAAAACATTTATGATATTCACTCAGCAGCCCAGATCAGTATTCATTCTCCCATACTTAAAAATGACAAAGGACTCAAGGACCTCACAGCGAGCACAGTCCCAACATTACTGGTCATGAGGACAAGAACTGGCACATTTTGTAAACCTGGAGCAGGCATTATTAACCAGAGGATCAGCCACCATCCTCCAGCAGGCTGGCCTTCTGTTCAAATATAAATCATAACACCCAGATTACCATCCAAACCCCAACACCCAACCACCAGCCCCAAGGGGAAGTTCCAGACACAGGACAAATGTACTCAGAGATGAAAAGCAGGGAAGATTAAAGATCCTTCATCTAAATTCGGTGTGAGAACTATAACAAACAAAAAAAACCCCACACCTAACAAAAACAAAAAAAAACCCACCCTAACAAAACAAAACAAACAAACAAACAAAAAAAACAAAACGAAAAACCCAAACCAAAACCACAAAAAAAAGCCTAAGAAAATAAGTAGGCAGGACATGTTTTGACTGAGAGGGGGGCAGGTGAGACTGAAGTCAAGACCCACACAGCACAATGATGAATAACCAGAAAATATATTCTGATAAGTTTGACCTCATATCACTGTAACACAAGATAGTTTCCATATCAAAATTGAACTCTTAGGTAGAAAACAGGGGGAAAAATTAATTGGCTTTTGTGAAAGTGGCCAATTTTAGCAGACCGCAATTGTTTCTGGGATGAAAATCTATTTCTCTCTCTCCAGATAACACAGAAAACAATTACTCAGAGAGAACACTTTTAAACACCTATCTTTGGCAGTATAAGTCTCAAGAATAGCTTATTGCATTGATTCTCAGTGCTGAGAGAAGCTAATTATTTCCATCAGGAATCTGCAGGATAATAAACCAACTCCTCATTTAGTAACAAGCTTTAGAAATTCAAGTGAGTATTGAAAAAAAGAAACTAATTTATGTTTCATTCAATTGCATGCAAGAATGTTGATAGAAAGATTACTCTGACTTCAGAGTTATTTTGAACATAGCTTGTCTGGTTGCAACAGTTGTGCAAAGATACTCGGAGACTGTCTTCCACCAGGGACAAGCTTGGCATGAACAGAACAGGTTGGAGCAGAGGCAGACTCCCCTTCAGTTCATCTCATTACTTACAGACAAAGTACATAAACTCTTATCTCAGCTCTTCCAATATTCAAGATATACATGGGCAAAGGAAAGTCTACTGGGCACTTAGTTCAGCTGCTCTGGGAGGCTATTAAGCTCAAAGACAACTGTGGAAGAATTGCACACAAATTCCAGAGTACAGCTCTCAAACAAGCTTTGTGAGGAATAAATTTCATTGCACAGCTGCAATGTGGACTGTGGTTTAACAAAGAGAAAACCTTTTGTTTCACCACTTACTTTAAGGACGCTGACCACATTTGCTGCAGTGAGGTGTGGTACGTGTCCTTAACACTCACTGCATGATCATGTAAGGAAGTTTTTTTTTTTTCTCCTTGCATTCTTTTTTAAGCTTTATTAATAAAGGAAGGAGGAAAAAAACCCCACACCCAAAGACTACATAGGCAAACCACCATGAAGACACAAACAGTCAGGCTTGACATCTCAGAGTATCACTGAAACACAGGTATATTGAGTCCCTGCAGCTGTTGTCACTATGTGACGAAAGCACATTATATTTCTTGTCTTGTGGTCTTCTATCCCACTTTCCATAATGCATTTCTTTGTGGATCAGAACTTTTGACTATCTCAGCAGCTCAGAGGTAAAACTGTAAAATAGCTGATACGTATCAGTGTCCTCTAGTTCCTTTGTTTACTTTTCCTGACTATGGAGTTGTTTTTCCTGTAGGAAACTATGCATTGAAGAGTCTCTGACAACATAGACACACCATTTGGTTTTAAGTTAATTCCTTCCCTATATTCATCCACAGTTCTTCAGCATTCACAGAGGGGTTATTGAGCCATTTCACTGCAATAAAGAATGGTTCATGCTGCAGCCAGACAATGTTAAACGTGGGCAAATGTAGCATAAGGAACAGCTTGCTCTTTGCCACAAACCCCCCTGTGCTGTGAAGCTCCTAATCTTAGGTTTTCAGTAAAAGGGAATCCCTTATGAGTGTCATGGAAGAACAAATCTATGAACTCACCAGAAAAAGTTCATGTGGGGCTTTTTTGTTTATTTTAAAAGGTGCAAAAGTTGTTTCATTAGGGTTTGTTTTAAATGATGTTTTACTAGACAGTTAGTGATGCAAAAACATCGCGTCAGCGGCAGATGCATCTTGTTTTCTTCCCAGTACCAACTTCTTGCGTTATTAAGGGCAAGTGGTGGTGGAGTTAAGAACATATGAAAACTTGGAGACACCTTAAGACATCTCCTGCCCGTGGATTCAGTCAAAGGTGAGAAGAGAAGTTCAAGGGGAACTAGTTTCTCCTCACCTTTCTATTAAGTATTTCTGCTGGTCTGGATGTCCCATTACAAGGCAATTAATAAAAATAAGCCTTGGATAATTTTATAAAACTCAGTCAAATTACTCTAGAAAGTATTACTTAACACTAGGAGGTTATTAAAGCCATGCTTAATTTCAGATTCCAGGCTTCAATGTGGTTATACATTTAAAATGCAAACATTAAGGATTCCAAAATCCCACACCATACACTTAGCTTTTTTATCCCCCTCCCCCCTTAATGCTTATCCATCAGCAATGAGACACAAGATACCACAGTGACTAAAAGAAGTTTTGAAGGTTTTATAAACAACTGCAGTTTCTTCCAGTACTTCTATGGTTTATCATGTATTTCCATTTCAAGCGAGGGAAATTTGAGACCAAAAATGTTTCTAGTCCATTTTGTATTGTAGCACTTGGTTCTGCTCCTCAAGCAGTATTGGAGGGCCTGTAGTTATCTTAATTCCTGGCTATCAACCAAATAGTTGCAGAAGTCCAGAATTTGTTGTACGTGCTTGGGATTGCAGCCCATACTAGATCCATTTGTTTCTGATGAGGAGCACACTTTCAGTTCTAGAAGAAAAATGTTCTGTGATGGAAAGAGCAACATTTGCTTTCATTACTTAGTCTGACTGCCTTTCTGTACTGCAAATAGAAATAAATCCTTGCAGCTGGAGGAGAATAAATTGAGAGGAGAATAAAATTGGATGCAAAGAACATCCCTTAAAGTAACCAGAAAGAAAATAACACTCCATGCAGCAGACCCAAATGGGGATGCAAGATATGCAAGACTAGAGGCAGGGTGACATAACACAAGATAAAGTTTAATAAAGGATCATGTTTTAGCAAAGCTGGAAAGATTAAGAGTAAAGAAAAAAGAAAGACTTTCCTAAAAACTATCCCCTGATATGCATCCAATCATGCATATAAACATGCTTTTAATTTGTAACACTATAGCATTTCAAATGTTTCATGAGTTGTGAAATTTAACAAGCGCTATGTTGCTTTAGGCTGAATCTGTTTTGTTTTTGCCTAAATTACTAAGCCAAACACAACATGTGGAGTTTCAACTCAACGCAGCATTCACATGCTAACATTTTCCCTGGTTAATGTCTTCTTATGTATGGACTCATTATCAGTGGGAAGTGATTAAACAAACCAATTATTTGTCCGCTACATTTGACTATTCCTCCTCACCCTTCAGGAACTACTTGAAGTCTGATGCAACTTCTCCCCTGTAAAATATCTGAGTCACTTCCACATCCACACTTCTCCTGCATGGCTCAACCAAAGGAGAGTGAATACTATCAAACTTCTGTCTTGTACAGACTTGCCAATTGGTGTCTCAAAACCATTTAAGACTTTGGGAAGAGGTACCATGGTACGTTTGGTTTTTATTCAATGGGAGTAACAAGCTTTGCAACAGGAAATCACACCATGTCAAAGTTTCAGGCATATATGGTACAGTAACTTCACAGATCTATCAAAATATTTGAGCCACCACAGGTAAATCACACTGTTAATGCTTCTTTCAACACAGTTTCAGAAATATATCATTTTAATCTATAAGAAAAGCGAAGACAAAACAACTAAAAGTTGCTAGTGAAAAATAAACTTAAGTCCCTTTCTGTATATTTTGTCACATGCTAGAACATGAAACATACAAGAGGGAGTCCTGATAAGTCAGATTTACAGCTGATGCTTTAGACTAATGACTATTAGCAGGTAATTAATATGACCTTCAACTCTTATACAAGATACAGCTAAAAGGAACTATTCTTCGTTAGCCACTCAGAGGAGAAGCCTGCCTAGAAACCAAAACAGTTCTAGAAATAAATGCTGGTAAAGCAGTATTCTTAACTGATAAGTATAAACATAGTAACCCAGCACTCTTCCAGAGAGCACAAAGCAAGCTGGAGACCATAAAATTGCAGCCCAGTGTTACTGCCAGAAAGCCCAGGGAATTGCTCCCATGTTATCATGTTGGTTCCTCTGACTCCATAGCCTATTTTAAAACATTGTCTGAATATTATTCTAACAGTAGCCTTGCTGTTAAGGCAAGGGAGATGGCATTTACTGGCAGGGAAAAGAGAAAAAAAAAAAAGCCAAAATTATTAAGACAACATAAGGCCAGATTCTGATCGGAGCTATGCTGTACACGCA
Source organism: Haliaeetus leucocephalus (assembly GCF_000737465.1). Lineage (NCBI taxonomy): Eukaryota > Metazoa > Chordata > Aves > Accipitriformes > Accipitridae > Haliaeetus > Haliaeetus leucocephalus. The sequence goes on along the minus strand of NW_010973368.1, from coordinate 13,447,663 downwards.
CATTAACCCCAGTGACTTCAGAGTAATTACACAAGGTTGCTAAAATTAGCATCTTGCCCATAGCACCAAGCAAATTAGAAATGCATAGACACAGATGAAAGGAGAGACAGGAACCGAGAGCAGCAGGACGCTGCGCCCACGAAGTCTTTGCTGTGCTGCTGACAAGCACAAGGAATTTGGGAGAAAAAGCCATTCTATCCCAACCACTTCCTGGGAACCTGAGCGGGAGGGTGCTAGGGTGGAAGGTACCTTTTAACAAAAGAAGGGAGCGTAGTGGAGAGCTCAGGAAGGTTTCAAAAGAGAGACAGTGAGCTTGCCTGCCAGGCAGGTTTTTGCAAAATCTCATCATTCTATTTATAACACTACATGCCATGTTACATTACATCACACCAGGGGAGATGCACACCACATGCAACAAAATGCATTAGAAACACTGTGGGTTCTCTCCAGAATAAATGCCCACAGCTCACAGTAGCAGCTTAGAGGTAAGTTTTCCGGGAAGGATATAAAATTCCTTGGCAAAAATTTGTAACCTACGGAGTTCACTTTCACATTCTGCCAACTCAGCACTTGAAAACTCACAGTACCTATCAACACTCCAGTTTTCCATCCCCACTTTTTTCATTTGTTCAGGGTTTATTCTTGTCTTTTCCTCTGAGAACAAAAACTGGAATGTAGTCTCTCCTATATTTAACTGTGTTTTATCCCTCTATCTATGCAGGAGCTCATTCAGGCATCTTGTTTCACACCATTAAAGCAAACAGTCACAGGTAACCCTCCAGCAGGCCTGGGGTGTCCCAGATGTTCTGGAGCAATCCATGGGCTTCACTGCACTCGGGACGGTGACCAGACATAGCTTTGGACAGACTGATCTACTTAGACCTGTTTTAAGGAGACAGTTGGAGTGGATGACCTCCGGAGGTCCCTTCCAAATTGAATTATGATTCTACTCTTCTCAATATATTCCCTAATGGCGTGGGTACCATCTGCCTACTAAAACCACTAATACAACAGCCAAGTGTATCACCCAAATTATTTACAGTATTTGCTTTACTTTGATTTATTGGGGTTGGAGTTATCTTAATGTTGAGTAGGCAATACCAGTTAAGATTGAGTTCTACAAGTGTTTGCTCTTCACAGGAGGACAACATTGTTAGAAGTGAGAATAACTCCAAGGGCTCACTTTAACTTCTGAAACCCACAAATATAAATTGTATAACAAGACCAGGAATTGCATGGAGGCAGGGGAACAGTTGCATAAAATGCATCCCAAAAGAACCTTTAGGAGCTCTGGATTGGTATAGAAGCAAGATAAGATCGGAGTCAACAACTGAAGGAGAGATGTGCCATCTCTTTCTAGGGCTTGTCCACAGACAGACAACTTTGCACTAGTATCAGTTATGTCCTTAGACAAAATAGAAGGTAATCATACAGTTAGAAAAAAATATCATTTTTAAATCTTTAGGAGATTATGCATGAAAATCCTTATTAAATACATATTACCAAGTTTTGAAAAAAAAAGTACTGAGTACACAATTAACTGAAGACTGCATCACAGCAAATGTGCACAGTGGCACTGAAGAAAGATTGCATGGGACACTCTCAGCTGTTAGTCCCTAAGTCCTGTACGCTTGACACAGTAAATTTGTTGGTATTTCTTTACTAGAGTATTTTTGAAAGGAATATTATTTTCTGTAGCATGTCAGGGCTCGTCCTGAAGCAGCATCTCCATTTCACTTAAGAGGTAGAAAACATAGAATAAGTAGGTTTTGCATTAATTTAGAAAATGGGATAAGATTGCTAATACTGCAACATAACAGAAAATTTTAATGAGAAGAGAAAAAAAAGCAAGCAAGCCCAGAGTTATGCAAGGAAAAATAAACAAACAGATTTTAAAGATACTCCGGAAAAAGCAGCATCAGTATTTCACTCTGGCATTTTCCGAACACGTGGTACTATCTGTATTTACTTTGGTGAGTCAAGTAGCCAACCATCAGACTCAGTTCTCAGTGCCTATTTAGTTAGCTGTCTGAGATAAGCAGCGTTTAGTGTGCAGTGTTTGTTGATTCTAAGCATAAAAGGATCTCATCTCTCCAGTTAATAGGATTATATATGCTGGGCAATTTGCGGTGTGTCAAATGCCACATTGAAATCTTTACTAAAATAATCGTTTCGTCTCCCGATTTTGAGTCACAATCATAGATAGTTTTTGCCCAGAGCTTGTATTATTGAAAAATAAATAATGCCTTAGGCTGCTGAGCAGAGCAAGTGAAACTAGCTTTGTAATCAGTTTGTTTTAAATTTAAACCATCTAAAGCTATACATGCTTACATTTTGGGGCAACATGCAATGTATCCAAAGCAATTAAGTGTTGTCCCCATGACAACAGACAGGATCATGACCGCTTTCTTGAGGAAATGCCCTGGCTCAGTGCCAATTGCCTGGACCTTTCCATCACATCAGGCCTCATACTATGAGTTCACTGGAGTGGAAGAGCCCCAAGGAAACGATGATCCATTCCTAGGTAAAGCATTAGACAATAGCAGAAATTCAGAAAAGTGTACTGAGTCAAGATTGATGCTTTCTCTTTCTCCTGTTCTCTATACCTTATGAGTATTTTGGAAGAAGACAAAAGAGATGCAGGGGTGCTCTGGACTAAAGGCTGGTATTTGAACCTAAGGCTGTACATCCCCTACTGTTTGTGCAGCAAATGTTGCAGCAAGTTGGTGCCATTTAAAGACAATATTCAGGACTCCAAACTACTGCTTGTGTTTGCATCCACACCAGTACCTGAACCTGACAAAGACCCTTTCAAAAAAATAAATCTATAATCTCTGAACAGACCCGAAGGAGATTGCATAGGTGCCTGCTGCGTTTTCAGATCTGCATTCTGTTATTTCACTAACAGGTGGATGAATGCAGACACATAGACCGACACAATACCTCCTCTTGTCTCTCCCAATACCAATTTCACCCAAAGCACACGCTTTATACCACCAGACCAGATGGAGAGCACGGACCAGTAAAAGAGCTGTTCCCAGCCAGACTTCTCATCCCTCTAGCTCTCTGTGCATGTCTGGCTGAAACAGGGTCTTGCAGACAGAGTACTGAGCATCCTTGACCTGCTTCCTACAGGCTGACCCACTGTCACACTAACTCACTGCTGAAATTTGTAACCAGCTAATCAGACTGCTAGCAACAGGAGAGAGCTACTTCTCAGCCCACAAAGCTACATTTCCTAGAGGACAGCAAAATGCATGGTTCAGCTGCAAATGGTTACGGGTTTTCTTGGTTTCAAGAGTCAGCAAAAAGGGAAGTGTCCAGCAAGACACACCACAGTTCTCTGCCAGCTACACTTTTTCTTTGTTAAAAAAAAAAAAAAGTAGGATTGTTTCTCTTCAATCTCTTCACCATGAACAAAAATTTACTTGCAGCAGGATGCCCTACAGATTCATACATATTTCTCTGTTTAAATCCCTCTTATTTGGTCACATCTAACCCTTCCACTGGGACTTGTCTGGGGGTGTATCAGAAGTTGGGTTGCTTCTAAAACACTGGCTGAAGCCCCTACCTAGAAACCCCACTTTGAAAAGACAAGAAAAAAAAAAAAGTACCACCAACAGCATAAACAGAATAACATACAATACTTGCTCCCCAAACTATAATATTAATTTTACAACCCTTTCATCTAGATAATTAATTTTAGTAGGTCCACCAGTTTCATTTTACCCATCTTAGAGTAACACTGAACTCACAGGTTTAGGTTGTCAAGTCTTGCAGGTGGCAATGCCCAAAGCAAATTGCCACCAGCCTGGTGTCAGGAGCCTCTTTGTCCCCACAAGTCATTCCTGCTTCACAAGCAGCCTCCGCTCTGGCTCGCAGCGAGAGGCCGGCAGCACCAAGAGCAGTACAGCCCTCCCGCGTGGAGGCAATTCCTGAAGAGCCTCCACAACACAAGATTTCTGCAGAAAGCAGCCTGTCTCCTTTTTTTTTTTAGGTTGTAACTTTTTCATCACGATAAAGGCCACTACTGCTGTACGTTAAAACAACTTACCTCAAGCACACGTGAGTATGTGAAGTCTAGACTAGCTGAGCTCACAACTCCTCGCTCTGTAGCTCACTCCTTTTAGCCAGGTGTTATGGGTTTGTGTGGCATGGGGGGGGGTTGGTAGCAGGGGAGGGGGGCCGCAGGGGTGGCTCCTGTGAGAAGCTGCTAGAAGCTTCCCCGGCTCCAACTTGGACCCGCCGCTGGCCAAGGCCAACCGAATCGGTGGCAGTGGTAGCGCCTCTGGGAGAACGTATTTAAGAGGGGAAACCTGCAGTGAGTAGTAGGATTGGAATGTGAGAGGAACCCCTCTGCAGACAGCAGGGTCAGTGAAGGAGGAGGGGATGAGGTGCGGGGGAGGAGGGGATGCCCCTGCAGCCCACGGTGAGACGGCAGGCTGTGTCCCCCCAGCCCACGGAGGGAGGGGGGAGCAGATGCCCACCTGCAGTCCGTGGAATACCCCACGCCGGAGCAGGGGGATGCCCCCCAAGATGGCCGTGACTCCATGGGAAAGGCTGCACTGGGGCAGTCTGTGCCTGAAGGGCTGCAGCCCATGGAAGGGACCCACGCTGGAGCAGTTCGTGAAGAACTGCAGCCCGTGGGAAGGGCTCGCGTTGGAGAGGTTCATGAAGGACTGTCTCCCGTGGGAGGGACCCCACGGTGGAGCAGGGCACGAGTGAGGAGTCCTGCTCCCCCTGAGGAGGAAGGAGCGGCAGAGACCCGGTGCGGGGAGCAGACCCCAACCCCCATCCCCTGTTCCCCTGCACCGCTGGGGGGAGGAGGGAGAGAGAACCGGGAGTGGGGTTGAGCCAGGAAGGAGGGAGGGGTGGGGGGAAGGTGTTCTGAGGTTTGGTTTTACTTCTCAGTATCCTTGGTTTGATTTGATTTGTAGTAAATTAAATTGATTTTGTTTCTTCCCCAAGTTGAGCCTGTCTTTTGCCCCACGACCATAAGCGGTGAGTGATCCCTCCCAGTCCTTATCTCAACCCACGAGCCTGCCTTTATATTTTCTCCTCATCCCACTGTGGCTGGGGCGGGGGGGGAGGCAGGCGGCGAGCAGCTGCTTTGTTACCTGCTGGGCTGAAACCACAACACCAGGCAGAATTGGTTCTCAATCACATTAAAACAACATACCTAAAATACGCATTTCCAGCCTGCCAGCCCCTCCTGTCCCTTCCCTTGCCCTTTCTCCACCACATCCCTTGGGCCCTCTCCCACACAGGCTCCCCTCCCCTGAGGGGACCTGACAGTGGGAATTTTGCATTTGCTTTTAGCCTGAATCATCAGGTTTGAACATGGCTCTGAGACCTTGTACTGGTTCCTTTCATACCCTTCCTCCACATACACAGACTGCAAAGTAAGATGGTGTACAGCATGTCTTTCCAAATAGAGGAAAGAAGTAACAAACCCAGCCTGCCTTTGCAGTGAAGCTCACCGGCCCAATTCACACATCAAAGTATGGAGCCAAAAGGTGTCTCACATAAGGGCTCTTGATAAGCATCCTCCTACTCAGCAAGCCTAGAGCAACCTCCTACTTCACTCTCGCTTCCACATACGACAAGAGATTAAGAAAACTGTCATTGCCAAGGTCAGCAGTTTTGCCTGAGCTCTGTCGCTGAGGATGAGGGACAATATCAAAGTCTGCCAACCTAAGGGGGAACAAAAGTTCACACAGTGCTTGAACAACTGGTGGAAGCCTTCTTACCATTGCCGTGTCTGTCTTGGCAGAGGTTATCAGCAAAAATCATTGAGTTATTTTTTTATTTTGATGGAAGTCTGGTTACTACTGCTTATGTTTAACAGGGGCCAAGATTCGCATTTCTATCAGACAGCTTTAAGTGACATGAGTGGGGAATATACAAAAAAAGTGAAAGGATCAACACAGCCTTAACCTATATCCACGGGGTCCTAAAACAGAGATTAAAAACTTGCTTTTGTCCACATTGTTCTTGTACAACAGAATCTGCTTAGCTGCTGTCACAGACCACAAATTAAATTATAAAATATATAAGTGAACGTCTATGGTATTTTTAGTTATTACAATTGCCATGAAAATTTTAATGCAATAACTGTTCGGGAAAAATGTTGAGGCAAATAGGATGTTAATTTTTTCTAGCTATCATCCGTGGTTGGAGAAAGAATACACTAAATGGTTTAATACATCTTTGCCAGTCAGTGAATAAGCCATAACAAGGTAAGAGAACAGGTTATTTGAGTTGTTGGAAGGTCCTTCCTCTGATCAAACCCAGCTACCCCTCTGTCAGAGGCAATATTTTTCCCCAGGAGCTCCTACACCTACACACATAATATAATCCCAAGTCTCCCTTTCAAGGCAGTTCCTATTCAATAACCTCCTAACAACTGTGGCTTCATCTCCTGTGTGGTACAACCAGCAGAGAGCAAGCACTGGACGTTCAGTAGGAACACCACCCTGCAAAGACCCAAGCTGATGGAGAGCTTCCCTAGCCACCGCAGCGGTGTGTTTTGCTTCTGGTCAGGGAGATGTGGCCACAGGCATAAAGCCAGTGAACTGTGCAGAGCAGTGACTAATAGCAAGCTGAACTCAAGCTAGAAAAATATTTCGCATGACTAAGTACTACTTCAATAGGAAAATAAACCTTTATCCAGAACCACCCAAAACCACTTGTCTCTGCTATAATATGGCTCCCATCACAGAACACGAGTGCTCTGCAGTACGAAGTGGGAAAGGAACATTGTCCCCATTTGGGGACCCAGTCAAGTTACCATTGCTTGATGAGGTCCCATTTGCCAGTGAAGCTTCATGCGCTGTCATCACCTGTCACACATGCAAAATAAAAAATACATCTTTTTAATTGAAGCCGATACTTTAAACCTCTTGCAAGTGTGAAGTAAAAAGCATGCGCACACTTGGTTGACAGATGGTAACCTCGGGAAGCAGCAGTTTAGCTGGACATCTGAGCTAGCGTTCAGGGAGCCGAGTTACACAGAGGCAGATCACGGGTCACATAGAAAATCCACAGGCAAGGAGAGAACCCAGCATAAATTTTCACATCTACAGTCATTATTCTAACTACATGGTCTCGGCTTCAGGTTTGAAGGCACCTTTTAAACAATTACAACACTGACAGTTTTTATCATGTTGTTTATTACTCTTAGGGGTTTATGTTGCACATTTTACTGAATCAGTTTTTCCAGTATTGTTCTTCTGGACAGCAACTGATGTTTTCATAGCCAACAATAGCTCTCAAGGTCTCTTAAAAGCCCAAGTATTTATTGATACATAAAGTTGTAGTTGCCTAGTACTTTTTAAGTATTCTTTCATGATCCAAATATTTCATAAGCTTTTTCTTATTTGTCAAAATACAGCATCACAATATAAACATCAGATATATTCAGAGAATTTGGGGAATAAAGACCTTTTCATTACTTTTACATTATTTAATTTCAGTGCATTTGTTTTAGATTTAATCCTACTGTAAGTGTGAGCGGTATGTGTTTGTTCCCTGCTATAGATTATGTTTAGGACTTGGAACAGTCTAGCCGTGCAACCTCTGACAAAACATTTGCCGCTTTACCACAAGTGCCACTTGAACCTTTTTTAAATTATACAACACTTTGAGGCAAAGAAGTTCATAGACAAGGGAAAAAAAATATTCTGGATGATTTCCTGCCCTGAAACAGTGAAGTGAATGTAGAGAACACAGGAAGTATTCAGTGTTGCACAATAAACCACACAGAGTAGGGTCAGGAACACAGATCCCACATACTAAAACCATGGGCACTTATGTACATGGACAGAAAGGAGATATTGATAAGCAATTTGAGATGGACCAACTATTACTGGCTATGTAAAACCTTACAACCCATATATATATATATATATAAGAAAGCTTTCCACCCAGCAAACCTGCTTGGGCATTTTCACTGTTCCACCACTTTCCCCTTTAAGCTTTAACCCAGGCCCCTGGAAATTCAGCCCAGTGATCTACCATAGGAGAAATCCCAACTTGCACAGGGACAGGCATTTAAGACAGTACACATCAGGCATTTTCACCAATGCTTACAAGCACCCTGGGTATATTTTTATTACTAAAGTCACTATGTAATCCCACATTGACAGTCTCCTCTCTGCTGTTTTTAGACCTGAAGCTCTTCAGGGTAAGGTCCGGAAAAAGGGGATTCCTGGCTCAATTTAAATTGCAACATAGATTTCTTTGCAAATGCCAGGATTACACCTGACCCATCACACTCTGCAGTTTCCCTGCTGTCATAATCCAGGCTGCAATTTCTGCAGGTGACAACACATCAGAGGAACAGTCAAAAGCCACATGCTGCTCTGTTCCAGACATACACATTGTCCCAAGTCTATGGATCATTGCACCAAAGAGCACAAGTTAGGTGAAAAGATGGCTAAAGGCAAGAAAGGGAGATTTATGAATATTACAGCCCTCTTAAATACCCTTGAAGTATGTAACTTCCAGAATTAGGCACTAGAGAAGTCCAAATACTAATGCATCTTCACGCTCTATTCTAACAAAAGACATTAAGCACACAGAGAAAATGGATGATTGGACTTAAGCCATAGCTTCAGCATGAGACAGGTTTATCCTACTGGCCTGGTCTCCAGATGCATGTCTTTGCCACGTCCTACCCATAAGTCAGGAGGAGAGATGGTGTGATCACCTCTTCTTGCGATCACTGCAGTTCCTTCCCAGAGGAGACTCAGGTACCTGGGAAGGGAAGGAACTCCCTCGTGGTCCAGCCTGGCCCTGGGGCTCAGGGAGGAGAGAAGTCCCACCCACATACCAACCCATCACGATTGCAAACCCCACGTTCGCTTTATGTGGGCTGATCAAACACAGGACAACCTGATCCACTGTGGCACTGAAACAAGTCCTGTTCAGAGTGACACTCCAGTTGTTTTGCTATGAGATTACACAGGGGTGTTCAACCCAAACAGGCTCCAGTTAGAGCTTGCTTTTAATTAGGCTACAAAGACTTTAGTAGCACAATGGTTATGACTGCTAATGTCTTGTTCCAGAATCAGATCTTAACAAATTTGTGAAACAAAGTTCCCTGGTAAAGAAAGAAAAATAAGATTAGAAAAAACTTTGAAGAATTCCATAAGGAAGGCTCAAAAAAGTTTCATACCTTGAAAAAAATCCTCTGTCAGAGAATTAACTGCAAGGTGAATAATAATTATACTGTGTTCAGAACTTAAAGGTTGGATATGACTCCAGGGCTGTATTTAGAAGTTCAGACAGAAAGCAAGTGCTGACAGTAAGAAGGTATAACTCAGATGAGATGGTTTCAAATGGGCTATCTGGCCAGCAGAGGAACAAACATGGCAATTGGAAAACCTGAAGACACCTCATTATAGAACATCACAACTGAGACTACGACTTTTGTTTCCAGCTCTCCTTGAGAAAGCTTGCCCATACACACAGAGCCCAGGCAACAGCTACTCTGATTCAATGCTGACTCAAGAAGGCTCAGGTTTTGGCTGCCTGCACCATCTCAGCAGAGTGGGAAGTTGCAAAATAAAGGCAGCAGCTCTCTTTGTGGGGGGAGATCTATCAGGGGCTCTGCATGCTGTCACCACAGTGCTCTCATGCAGATTTGAGCTGAAGCAAGGCTCCAAGCACCAGCACTGCACTACTGGAGAAAGCATCTGCCACAGGTGCTAGGAGGACAATAGGCATTTCTATAGGCAGAGGCCGTTTAATCCTTCCTAGCTGAACTCGGTGCTTACAGATAGCCACCAATGCTTTGGTCCATAACTAACGTTTTTATTCTCTCACTTGTTTCCCCTCTACATCCCCTTTCATGCTAGAGAGAGGCCAACAAGGAGGTTGGAAGGAAAACATTCAGTGACCTCAAGGCTGTGACTCATACAGAATTCAGTCTATTATTTACACAGTGAAGGCATTAAAACTAGTTACCTAAAGTCTTACAGCACACATGCTCTGCTACACTGAAAGATTCCTTAACATCAGGCACATTTCATAGTCTTCAATAATATAATATGGATTTATTTCCCCTCCCCCTCTGCCATTTCTTGCCAGGCATCAGAGATGGAAATCAAACTTAAACCTCTATTATAAACACTGCAAATAGGTTAAACAAACTTTCGCAAGGCAAAAGTTTCCTCTAAAACCTATGAAACACTGCGTATAGCAGGTACTTAGGTTTTATCTGTTTCTTGGGTTGCTTTGGGGATGCTGTTTTGTTTAACTGGAAAAGGTTGTCTTGTTCCTTTTCTTGGCAGGTTGGGGAGTGAGGAGGAGGGATGGAAAAGGAAAGGAATTAAGAAATCGGAGACCAAGGCTTGCTGTTGTGGAGTCACACAATAAACCGTAAAGCACTACACACACAAACAATGTTCAAAGGAGCCTAGAAAAGCAAAATCATACCATTCTCCGATACCAAATCTTAAAGAAGATGGTGATAAACTCCTTTTTGTTCAGCACTAAGAACCAGTTTATACCAACAGCAAAAGGTTGTTTCTAACACTATTTGTTTCCCATGTTTAATGAATACATCAGATCTCTGGTCCAGCCCTCATTGTAGTATAAATAAGCTTTTTAAGGCAGGTCAGCATGCATCTTAATAACTGCCTATGTCCTCTCACATCAGGAAACAGGGAAGATGGGAAAGCTGTTTCTGCTGGGATGTGGGGCAGACTGTAGCTCATACCTCCAGAAGGCTATTCTCTTCCACGGCAGGCAATCCTGTGCAGAGGATATCAGCATACATGCTCCATTTCAGGAGCCACAATATATACCTCGCTGTTTATCGATAATAACATGGACTGGAATTACCAAGTCAACTGACTCTGTTTCTGGCTTCCTGCAAGTTGATGATTTACGTTTTACCTTGTGGATTAACTTTAACCGGTGGGAAAAACACATCCTAAATATCCTTGACTAATCTTGTGATGAAATTCCCACTTGCTCTTATTTGTAAAGTTTCCTTTGTCTTCACTGTTCTTTCTTTACGTGATTTAATCTCCTTGAATGCTCTTCATATTTTATTTTTAAACTCCAAGCATTTCTACTCCTCCATCAGTTTTTATTATATGTAGGATTTACACTTTTTTCTGTCCAATTCAGATGCATAATGCATTAGCTTGGTCAAAAACTTCTGCAAGTTCTCCAAGACTGCACAATGTTTAAAATAAACTGATTTCCCACACTATTCAGCCCAGCAAATTTAATGCCCATGCACTATAATAACATGGTTTTAAATAGACTACTTAAATATTAATCTTAGCATTTATTATTCTTTCACTCTGCCTCTAGTGTTTGACGTTTCTTCTCAGGACATCCGATGTCCTCTATGTTTCAGTATCCTCTGGACATCATCACATCCATAGGATGACACACACACATGTTGGGAGACCTGTGTGTGTTGAGCCTCATTGTGTTCCAAAGGAACATATTCCTTATTCTTCACATGGAGACAGTTTTCTTTGAAACATCTGACCTGTCTTTCAAAAAATCTCTTCTTCAAGTTTAAAGATCCCTTTATATTAAAGTTTGTAATACTGTAGGTACCTTAGGTGACCAAACTGTAGCGTTATCTTTTTTCCTTGGGCTTGGTATTCCTCTAGTTGTTCTGCCAAGTCACAAAAAAGTAAATGAACCCTTCAGCAATTCCCTTGCTGCAGGCAAGGCATCAAACTGAAGTGAAGGACATTGTGAAATGGCATAGCAAGAATAAGCAGTAATAGTAAACCAGTGGCATTAGAAATTGAGAAATATACTGTTTAGAGAGATGCTCTGTTCAGGCAATCTTTTACAAAAAGTTTTGTATTATATCCCAAGATGGATTGGCATTCAGACCGAGCTTAAATTTATTACTTTTTTATGTTATGTAATTATTCAATGCATAGAATTTTGTTACATTTGTAGTACAAAAACATTTTTCTAATTATGTTTTTGTGTCATCTACCTGATTTAGTCAAAGGGTTATAAACTGCCCATGAATACATTAAGGCTAGAAATGAGAAGTCTTCAAACCACCCAAGGAGACAAGTTCTGGAACAAATTCACTATTGGGGAAGTGGGAGGAAAAATCTTCAGTAGCTAACTTTAAGGCAAAGACACTTTTGGAAGAGGAATGGCAGTTGCTGCCAGCAGCAGGACCCCAGGTTTGGTGAGCAGAAAAGCCCTCCTGCTCTGGTGGCCTTGGTCCTACTTTTAGCAAGAATATACTTAGTACAGCAGAGACAGAAGATGCAACACTGTGTCTCTTCAGATACTACATACCTATCACCTAACTCACCTATTACAGACTTAAGGAGTTTCCAGTATCTTCCTCAAAAAGAATGTTCCAGAGCTTAGCAATTCTTTCAGGAAACTCATCTTTTGCTCCTTAAATCTTCAACTAGGACACACACACACAAAAGAAGCCCTACCAACCACAAACAACCCAAACTGTGCTTTCGAGAAAGCAGCTTGGCCTAGGGGCGTTTTAAGCTTCACACTGCTATTAACAAAAGATAAAGACTTAACTCCTGTGTGCTGCTGGCAAGCGTCCTTTGGCTCGGGAGTTGAGCCTCCTGCAATCCATCCAGCACAAGCCCTGTTCCCTGCTGCAGGCATCGTTTCCTGGGTATAAGCACACAGTGGTCATCCTAGTCTTCTCTGAAGGACTGAAGTGTGCAAGATGTGACCTTGACCGGCAAATTTGATCCCCAGAGCAAGAGATTCAGTGCTCACTGCTTGGCTGTCTCACCAGATGTTTCTCCCCTGAAAGAACAGGCTGTTTGATGATTGCCAGTTGAAAAAACCCACTATTTTTAGCTACTGTGATCCTTAAGATTCCTTAAGTGATCCTCAAGATTCCACCATGCCTTTGTGAGATGCATGAAAATATTTCCTCCTTTCCTTAGGGTTTTATGCCCTACACAGGAGGGAGGAGATGAACACAGATATTAATGCAGTGGAATATCACTTTTTCCTCAATAACTTACACTCTGCCCTGCAGTCAGATGCCTGGGAACAGAAAATAGAGACACCAACCTAGAGCAAAAGTGTCATCTTCTAAATTCAGCCACCCACCTTCTGGCACGGCCAGACCATGCAGGGACAATGAAGGAATCCACCAGAGATATTTTCTTTGACTTTTTCTAAAGCAAATGGAATAAAGTGACTGCACGGGATTATTTTTGTCAAAGTGATTGACATTCATATTTTCCTCAAAGCGATTTTATTACCTCTGCATACAGGTTTCATAATAACCAGCAGAGGAGATGCAAAAGGCACCAGGAAAGTTCCAACTCCAAAAAATTCAATTCACAACTGGTAGCCTGATGGAAAACATAAGGGCTCTTTATATCATTTATAGAGTAGGCTAATGGGTGGAAGGAAAAAAGTATACAGACTTAAAAAAAAAAAAATTGAAGATAGAAAGGTACGCTTAAAATTTCCAGCCACAATCAGTCCAGTTCAGTTTTACTTTCAGTCTGCAATTATCTAAGACCTTATCTCATTTATATGATAATAACTTGTCTCACGTCAACTCAACAAGCAGAGATAGCAGCTACGGAGTGCCGGCTCCTCGAACGCTCTCGCTGGCTGAAGCCTCCCAGTGTGGGTGGATGGACCTGCTGGGCTCAGAGCCCCGATTAGACTTGCCAATGAGCCAGGCCTAGCAGTGCTGCGAGGAGCATAACAAAGGCAGGGAATTTCTTGTCATTATGAATTTAACTTAACTCCTTGTAGTTTTGTGCACACTCAGCATGACAACATTTTGAGAGCTTGTTATTTGCCCAGGGAAGAGGAGACTTACTGCAGCAGTTTGGAAAGAACTGTTCCTCGATGAAGAACAGCAAAATTTCATGGCAAGGTTCAGAAGTTATTCTAGGATGATTACTACAGCTGCAAAGCTGTATTTTCTCTAAAATTTTAATTAAATAGAGATAAAGTGAGAAAAAGAAGCCAAAACAGATCTGGACAAAAATGAGAGATAAAGGCTTTGGTCTTTTGCAATTTTAAAGGTAATTACTAAGCAATGGCTTATCCCCTTGCCAAAGCAGAGGAAGTGCACAGAGGCCTCTGGGTTCCAACAAACCCTATGGCTCTCAGTTGTATTAAAAAAAAAAAAAAAAAAAAAAAAAGTTAGCCAGGTAGCAAACATCAAGCCAGAACAAGTGTCCTGGTTTCAGCTGGGATGTAGTTAACTGTCTTCCTAGTAGCTGGTACAGTGCTGTGTTTTGAGTTCAGTATGTGAAGAATGTTGATAACACTGATGTTTTCAGTTGTTGCTCAGTAGTGTTTAGACTAGAGTCAAGGATTTTTCAGCTTCTCATGCCCAGCCAGGGCACCTGACCCAAACTGGCCAACAGTGTATTCCATACCATGGGACGTCCCATCTAGTTTAGGAACTGGATGGGGGGGGAGTGAGTGAGCGGCTGCGTGGTGCTTAGTTGCTGGCTGGGGGTAAACCACGACAACAAGGAAACAAGGTTCTGGAATACAAGTACCCCACAGAGATAACAAACCTTACATCACTCTCCTTATTGAAAGTTCAGCTACTCTAATGAGCTCTTCCTCAAAGAAATTAACTGTGGTTTTGCCCATAACCCATTATCCATTTTGAAGCATGAGGCATTTCATTTCAACAAGTAATTTCCCACCGTGAGCTAGATAGCGAGGTACGGTGGTTGCATGTACCAGAACTCCAATAGCTGGACAGTGGGTTGTGTTTTAACAACTGTAGTCATCAAGTACATACTTCTAGCCCACCCAGAACAGAAAAAGTTTGGTTTAAGGTGGTGGGGTTCAAAGTATATCTTTAATGAAAACCAGGCAGGGTATGGTTTGCAGTCTATGCTTTCTAAAGGGGTTCTGTGCCTCCCACTAGAGGGAAGTGTATTTTGTAGGTAATTTAGGAACAATAAGACAACTGATCTTATTTGTGGAAAAAAAAGTAGAAGGGAAGAGCAGGGTTTGGCTTATGCCCCTGTAATATTATTACATATTGTGCTGCTTTTTTCTCTTCCAGAGCAGACAGGTGGATTTCAGGAGGATCAGGTCTGTGCTCACTCCCTCATTCCTTCGCAGAGTATAGGAAGGGACAGCCTGCTCAGATCATGCTGCTGACAGAGCACTGGAGTCAGGTGGCTTAGGAACACTGATTTAAAATGCTCTGAACATTGAGTTTTATATGGGATTTACTTGTATTTAAATACAACACAGCAATTTGTATTGAAATACTGTCACATACATAGGACAGCTGATTGCAAAATAAAGGTTTTAACATCAATATGTTTGAGGACTGCATTATTCTTTTACACAAAGGATGTTACATGAGTGCCTTAATCCCTACCACACCACAGTAAGCCCTGAGCCCCACAGTCCAGAGAAAGAGTTTTTAAGATGCCACCTGAAGTTTCTGACCATCAGCAAGGGTTGGGTTTGTATCATTTCGTCTCCAAAACCATCCCTTTAGCCACATGTGCTTCAGGTGCATGTTAAGAATGTGAAATTAAGGTTAACAGTTCAGAAAAGCTCTGAAAGGGATCTAGTTCTGTAAGTGCAGCTCTGCCCACCATCCCAGCAATAACAAAAACCATCCAGTTACACCCCAGCAAAATCATAATACCCCCAATCTCAGTCATGTCACAGACTCTTGGAAGTGCTGGATCATGGACTGCTGTACTGGGACAGAGGGGCATCAGTGTCAGGGCATAGGGGATGGAAATACTTCTGTGAAGCATTGATAGAAAGGTGCTAGCCATCAAAAGAAAAGTCAGTTTTGGACAATCATAAGTAGCCATGGGAGAAACATGTGAAGAGCACACAACATGAACAAGAAATTTTTTTGCCTTAGTTGATACAAGCAGAGCCGAGTTTATAGGCACAGTTCAGGAAGTTCAACTTTTAAGCTTGAACACAGAGGATTCAGTCTCCTGCCAGCTCAGGAGCCAGGGAAAGATTTTTGATAGATTGCAGCTGCTCACTATGCCATCTTTTTTAAAAGTAAAACCAAAACATAAGCAGGCATAAAAACTGCTTATCAGTTGAGAACAACAGCATCAATAATGAATTTTCACTATTAATAAATCCTGCCTCCAGAGTTTCCCAGAAAGCTTAATAAATATTTCATTGTGTTTCATTCTGAGAAGTAATCCAAAAGAAGACTCTGAAAGTCTTGAGGAAAGGTGAAGGAATTGTTTAAAGTTTAAGTTTTTGAAATGCTAATAGCTATGAGGAAGCATTAGTGCAGTTTAGCTCTGACTGCATCAGGAGTGGAAGAGCTATGAGAGAGATTTAATGAGGAAGACGTCCAGCATAGTACTATTAAATGCTTCTCAAGCATAATAGAGTAATATTCCAAAAAACACTGCAACCACCACGCCATAGTCTTCAGCAGAAAGAGCACTCCCTCAGTGGGATTTCCCACCCTCACCCAACATGGATATATTAGAACCCAAAATATCACACACACCGTGTCCACGTAAGGGAATCTTGCATCATGGAAAATGTCTCAATTCTGATTCCTTGAGCACAAAGCAAAAGGCCACACGCTCAGGGCAGAACAAAAAGCCATGACAAGCATCTTACAGTCTCGAAAGTTAGAAAACAGTGAGAGTAAACCTCATTTGAAGTTGTAATGAAAACCTCAGTCTCTGAAGGCTTTAAATGAATATGCTCACACACAGTAGTAAACATTTTAAATATGTATTCAAAGTCCTGTTGGATTCTAATGCTCCTCTGATGATTAAAGCTGACTCTCCTCCTCAGTAAATAATTCAGTAGCAAAGAATTGCTTGGCCTGGAAAAGAGATGAACAATAGGCCAAGACTTTAGATAGTTGCTCTTTTCTGAGAGATTTTGGCCTCAATTTTGACTTTGTCAGGAGACGTTTCTGCAAAAGTGGAAGTCACGCAAATAAAGTTGAAGCGTTTGTATTCACAACTGCAATTTAGAATCAGCATTTTCTGACCTTTATTCTGTTAGTGGAAGAAGAAACAGCTGATGGCATGAAAAGAGAACGCAGCAACATACTTTATATAAGCTACTGCCACAGGAGAGTAATTTTCTTATTCAAGGGCAAAGTACTGTTTTGTTCTAGCTGTTGTCAGAGAGGTTCATCCTGTGATACAATATGCTAGTGTTAGATACTTGGAAGTGCAGATACCCAGGAACCTCATCTACAGTAGGCTCCAGAAAGCAAAATGCTGTTCTGCATTTCCAGGTGGGTTTTGTTTGTTTAATGATAGCACAAAGATGCATCTAAGTACTGAAAACAATCTGATTAGGAGTGAGACTAACAGTAATAAAGCACTTCTAAAAAGCCAGCCAACTCAAGTTTCCTCAGCCCTAGAAGCAAACATTTTTAAGCCAGAGACTTTAAAGCAGGGTAAAGCCTTTCCCAGGTTAATTCCATTAACTCTGATGGGTCAGAACATGGTTTGTCCTAACGCACCACTAGGCCTGATGCAAACCGCATGGGAACCTTTTGGATCAGACCCTAAGAAGGGACATACTGGACAAACACACATACACACAAAAGATATTTGTTACTTATATTAAAAAAATGCAGGAACTTGAGCCTCTCATGTTCTCAAGATTGCTTTTGTCAGATGATTATATAGATCAAGGAAAGACACCACTGAGTCAGAAACAACCATCACAAAGCAGAAACCTCTTAGAGTGCCCCTGAGCCTTTCTTTCCAGGCAGCAAAATATCAACCCAACAAGCTTCTCTGAAAAATGGAGCTATTCATAGGCATTTGCAAACTATTAGCACATGATACTGCAAAGCACTAAAGCCACCCCCGAGAGACACACTACTTAGGTATATACACACAGACCAAAAGAGAACTGCTCTAACAGAAATGAGATGCATAGAGGCATGTTAAAAGACAGATAACTTCTAGGAGCCAGTTTGGAACTATGCTTTAAATCATCCCCAGAAGAGGAAGCTTTGTGTACCTCTAAAGCTAGGAAGAAACCAAGGACAAGATATCCCAGAGCCTCACCTCATTTATTTTATATCTTTTTCAAGCTTAAGAGTGTGTGGATCCAGCTGTCTTCTAGCCAACTTTAGGAAAAACATTATTTCTAGACAGCATTTTCCACAAATAACTCTTTAAAAAAGCAAACAAAAAAATTAACTCTGCATTATGTCACAAAGAATTTGCCTCCTAAGTTGGAGGAACAAAACTACATATATATATAACTGACCTGTTTCGTTTACAGCTTTCTCCATGAGCAGTTTGCTTAGCTGCACAGACAAATCTTCCTTGGTAACTCCCTTTTGCCTGTGATCTTAGCACTAGAAGCAAGGAGTGACACAACAAAACACTTCAATCTATCGCATAATACTTAAAGTATAAAACAGATTAGTTCACGAACTGTAAGTGCAAAAAAAAGTTAGGAAAAAAGTAAAGAAAAAGCAGCAATCACTACAGAGTATCTTCTAATGAAACAATTTTGCACAAGTGAAGACTGCATGCAGTTACACACAGCTGTTGCATTTTGTAAATAGAGGCCATCATCAGTTAAATCCCAGAAATATCAGCCATCTCTAAACCCTCATTTGACAACTTCTGTCCCTATCAGTTCCCCTTTATCCCAGCTCCACATCACGTCAAAAGCAAGGTAGACCATACCCATCTCTCAGGGACTAAAGAAAACGTTGTTTGTTCCAGACCAGAACTACTATAAGCTGCCCCATTCATTGCATTTGAATGCATCACCTGTGGTTTGCCGTGATGACACAGCAGGGTCACACAGCCGAGGCAACTCAAAACAGCTGCCCTGAGCCCTGCAGAAGGGCAGCACTTTACACCAGCTGAACCTCTATCTTGGCTCCTCTTTGGCAGCGGCAACCTCCTTTCGTGTCCCTACCCTTGTGACTGCCAGGATGCCATGAAGGGTTGCTCCTGCCAGTCACAGGACCACGGGCTGGGCTAGTTTTGCCTCTACCACATGCTCTTGCAGCCAGCAGCTGCGAGAGGGCAGAACGCGGACAGGCGGGCTGGAGATCCAGGGGCGAGTAACACAGTCAGCGTGCCCCATGTCCAACCCACAAAGTGGTCTCCAGCATTTTCTTGCTTGACATTCTTATTAAAACGTAGCTATGCAGCAACTTCCCCCCCCCCTTTTTGTTTTTTGCATTGCCATACTGTTTGATTTTGTATTTTACTCAGACAGGCTTTCCCCCAGGAAATGCTGACTTTTCAGCTGGACCTTCCTTATGTGTTGGGATGTGGAGGACAGTGTGACAGACATGATCTTGGCATACCACAAGTACATGTCTCTTTGTCTGATGTACTTTTATGAATGAACAGGCTCAGAAAGATTCCTGTATTTTTGAGGGATGAGCATTTCTGCAAAATTTCTTGCTGGAACGTCAGATATAAAACACTAGAGAAATCCCATCTAGATACTGCATGCAAGACCTCACCTTGAAACAGAGGCATGGAGGGGCTTATGGAGGTGATCAGAGGAGCAGTTTTTCATGACAGAAGGCTAGAAAATTTGTCTTGCACAGTAAAACACAGACTGAGAGAGGAGAGAATTGCAGTCTGTAAGGTATCCAAGAACTAAGTACCAGGAGAGGAAAAGCACTATTTAATTTAATAGAGATATTGACATAGAGATATTGGATGCAAACTTACCACAAACACATCCATCCTGCAAACTAGAAGAAGGATTCCAGTTATTAGAAGGATGAAGTTCAGGAACTCTCTTCCCAAAAGTCATCTTTTACAAAGAGACAAAAAAATTAAGCCTCCTATTCAAGATCATGCATAAAGTTTGTGTCAGAGATGGAAATCAGATACTAGAGACTTAAATGCCAGGCCAGGTCCTTTAAAACAAAATCAATATTCTTATCAGTGAGGGTCAAATGTGTTGAAAAGATGGTTCGCTCAGCCAAGTTTTGCAATCCAATCTAAGTGAAGTGAGAAAAGGAGACTAACACGAGAAAACAGATTAGATTTTTATAATATGAATAAACTGTTAATAAATAATAAATAAATTGTTAGTGGTAAATCAGTACCACTAATCTTTGGAATGATTAAAAAAAAGATTTTCATTTAAAGAAAAGATTTGCATTTCTGAAACAGGGCATTACCTCAGGATGCTGCAGAATTAATCAAGATGCTTATGGGCAGTCTTTTCCTTCTTTTGCGTGGCAGAGCAAATAATTTATTGATACATCAGTGTAATCTGTTCTTCTGGGTTAGGGTTTTTTTTTCCTTTTAAATATTATTGTTGGAACTATCAATACAGTCATGTCCTCAGGGAACAACATCCATGCTTGTAAAGTTCAGTTACAAACAAACAAGCATAGACACTTCTCTTTCTTTGGAACTCTTTTTGATTAGGGATTATCACCTGACTGTAACTTACTTTTTTCCCCTCACACAGTGCTTGTCAATCTGTTGACCTGGCTTTTTCTTTCTCAGTGTCAGAAGAAATCAATGAGGGTTTCCATTCAGGGATTCCCACGGGTATTTCCCTTCTTATCAATTTCATTGCCATGCCTATTTTATCTCAAGTCCTATACGCTATTTGCTTCATCAGATTTCTCTAAATCCTAATTCCAGTACCAAAATCCCACATCTGTTATTTCTTAGTTAATCCTCAGATGCTCACTTTATGCAAAGAGAGAGAAGTATTTGCTACTCAGGAGCAAAGATTTTTAAAAGTGGTGTTTGTTTGGTTCCTCAGGTCCCTGTTGCCTCTCCCCACCCCAGGAACAGGGACCGTGTTCCTGCTATAAACATGTTGTCACCATCTCCAGGAGGGAGATGGTGACACAGGGTCATGAACTCTCCCCAGTGCTCCCTCCTGCTCACAAGGATGTGCATCACCTGTCTTGGGGACCTGGATTCCCAAACAATATTAAAAATGCAGTCCCAACCTTCTTTTCCCCTTGGCCTTGAGGCAGAATCTTTCACATTTTCGGGTAGCCCTAACTTTGTAAAATGTCACCGTTCCTCTTAGTTTCTGATTCACGCTCGAGTTAGAGAGTTACCTTTGGCAAGAGCAAGCAACTCTGTGCTCTAATCTTGAGTTCCCAAAACTGGAACCAGAGGGCACATTTGATTTATCCAGTCATCAACGTGCTGGACAATATTTGAAGGAGAAGCAGGAGGACATGCAGGCAGCCTTTAAAGGAAAGGTTGGTCCTCGATGGCCACAACCACACTATTTACATTCCTAACTTCGCTGCAGCCGTTTCTGTCCTCTGGCAGCTCCTACCAGTAACGTTTCCAGCCTCCCACAGAAATTTGGTCTGAATGGTGCCATCTTACCGCTTTTTCTCTGTTTTTTCACACAACACCAAGACCTTTCATTTTCCCCTTTTCCAGCAAAATTGAAAGACAAGCTTCTCACATTCAGTTAGTGGGATTGGAATGGCAGTTCCTCAACATAATGTAGTCTTAAGGCAAGTTGTGCAACAATGCAGATGTGAGGGTTATTCCTTTCTTCAGGCAGTTGCAGAGTTGGCGAGTTCTCCTGTCTCCCTAGAAACAGGTTTACCACTTTGCTCTCTCCCTGCTTGTCTATCCAAGTGCTACCATTGGCACCTAAATGCCCTGCCTCAGCACCTCATGAACTCCAATGAATTAATAACCACAGCAGCTTTGCAGAGAAAAACACTTGAGAAGAAATACATCAGTAAAACTTAAAGGCTCAGACTTCCAAGAGGAATTTAAGTGGCGTGAGCCATGGAAAGATTCCAGTGTGACTTTCAGAGCATCCACCTGCATCACTATAAACCTACATAGCTTGCATACCATTCTGCCTAAATATCTTTAAAAAGCTGGAGCAGAAAAGATTTAAGTATGTCTTGCATTAAGTTCTTAAGAGATTTGGAGCATTTCTCCAATACAGTGATGCTGAACTTGGACTTTCCAAGTCAACCCCTGGAACTGTCAGAGAGCATCCTTGCACGCTGCGCACCGTTTGTCCCAGCACAAGACAGAAGCTACCGGGAACTGCTTAGGGTCTCCTGTGCAGGAGCTGGAGCATCTTGCAGAGAGGCAGACTGCACTGGGAGGCACAGGGCTGGTGTGTGTACATGATGACAGGAGGGACAACAGGAGCAGCTTGCCCTAGGCACCAAGGGGAGGGAGGGCCCCCCGTCCTCTGCTGGTCCCTGGGCCCTGCAAGCTGTGAAGGCACCAGCGTGTTGTCCTCACAACTGTGCTGTGCAAGCGTGGAGGCAAATTTCGCATCACCGCCTACAAAACCTGGCGTCGTGCTGGTGCAGTACCACAGAGGTAGAGCTCCACTGCTCGGCTTGAACTGAGAATTAAACGCCGTGCTGGGAGCTGCCACCCGGCACGCTGAGCTGTCGCTCTTCAAAGGGCTTGCGTTGTGTAAGCGGACCAAGGGAATCGCTAAACCACAGACAATGAAAACAACTTTAAATGAGAGATTAAATGAAAGGAAAAAAGTTGTCAAAATGTCAAGGTTAATGTTTTCATAAGACTAACCAGGGAATGGCTAGACAGTATGAGCGTAAACTTTAAACTTAATTAAAAATTTTGAAGTGTGAATACAAAACTAACTTCAGTCTAGACAGTCAATAAATCTATCCTCCTTGAGGAAACACTGGTCCTTTTGGTATTTCTGGTCAATTTTCTTCCTCATCTTTGCAGCTATGTGTAACTTTGAAACTCGGATTCCAGTCTGTCAAAACCAGAGGAGCCATGCGGAGCAGGACCACAGCCTCCAGCAGCTCCTGCTCTGCGTCCTCCTGCACCCCTGGCTGGGCCAGCAGCTCTGCCCCCAGCCCGGCTACAGCTCTGGGATGGGCAGCAGCCTCCAAACACACACGCCGAGCCAGGGAGTGACAAATCTCTGCCCCCATCCCTGAGCTGGACCGTGATGGTTTCTGCAGAAGGACTCAGAGGCAGTTTCCCCCATCTGCAAAGCACCACAGCTCTGCCCGGGCTCTAGAGGCAGCCCAGAGAAAAGGTACGTCCTTATCTCACAGCCTGGCAGTGGCTCTGCTATTTGGAAAGCCAGAGACTGCAGAAATGGAGTCTGCAGTGCCTCTGAGAAAGCCTGGCCCTGGCAGGTCTCTGGCAGATTGTAAGAGATCAGTTTAAAGAGCTCTGGAATCTTGTTTTCTTGCATTTTGTTGTTAGTGGGCATCATCACCCAGAGTTAGAATTATCTGTAAATTATCTACTTAGCCGTTTTCCTGATACTTCAGGCAGTTTTCTTCTTGAAATAAATTGCTTTTTAATTGATTTTAAGAAAGGAAAGGAAAGGTAAATGGTAAGAACTCCCCATGATCTCAAATTATTTGGCTATTACTGGCTCTGTGCATACCATACTTCAGCATACTATCCCTCCTGGTGAATGCTAGAAGGAATGTATATGTGCTCTGAAAACACACAGGGCAGTTGTTCTTCCTTCCTTCCTTCCTTCCTTCTTTCCTTCCAAATGTTGCTCATACTTGTATGCACAAGCAGAGTTTGGTTAAATTGTCAAGAATTTAGTGGAATCCCCACGCTTTTTGCTCGGATGTTCAAACCTCCCTAGACAGCCCCTTTGTCTTCACCTTTCTAACCTCTGTCAAGTCTACCATTATTCTCCTTAAACAAAAATTCTAATTTTGTGACCAATGGGTACCTTTTTTCCCCTCTTTTTTAAAATATGCCTTGTTCAAACACACAGTTTGCAGCCTGTGCTACCAGTACACTGCAGCTTTCCCCAGTGCAGGATCTGGCCTTGCACTATGCTAAAAAACAATGGAGTTGGGAAAAAGGTGTGGGGACAATCAGCATGTTGATAACCAAGACTGAAATCACTGGCTCTGCCATCTGCTCCACCTTATAGTCTCAAACTTGGATTGAAATTTGCCTTCACATGTCTGACTCTACCTCAGCATGAACTCCACAGCTGTACTCCTAATAAGTCCATCAATATCATCTCAGCACTGTGAATAACAGAATGTTAAACTAGTATTATGGCTCTGTAACAAAATAAGGATATTGGAATCTTACATCAAAGCCATTTTGTTAGGGAGCCATAATATTATTTAGTGTTCTGTTATTCATGGTGCTGAAACAATGCTATTTCACATGGTTCGATCCACAGAGAGCAGACACAACCAGTACTTCAGCTCCACATGAGCAAATATGATTCCGGATATTCAGTGACAATAATTAAAACCACAAAGACTACGGCACTGGAAGTTTTCTTCAGGAGGGTCAATAACCAAACAGATTAGATTGGAAGCTCATGTTTTTTCTATGTGGAAGAGACAATCTGAAGTTTAATTTCATTTTCATAGGACAAAACAAAAAAGTTAATACAGCATATAAAGCCAGGAGCATACTGCAAATACTCCAGGTGAAGAAAAGCATAAGCTAAGAGCCAGGATACTTCAGATGAATGTCAAGATGTTTCAACTTACGTACAGATTTTAAGTTACCAAAGCTACCCCCATTAAAACAATGTAAAGATCTTACTTTCTTCCCAAAGAGACTTCAACACAAGCCATTAATTTTTTTCCTCCAGCAGATAAAATAATGGACTTAATGGAAGTAAATCCTCTCTGCTTTTTCTCAGTTACTGGTGAGGAATATCAGACATGCAACAATCTGTGACAGAGCAGTAAAGAAAAATAATCATCTAACTCTACAGGAGGTATGTCCTGGCATAGTAAATCAGCACTGGATGTTCGCAGGGCTACCGCCTGCATTCATGGCTTTCTTTTATTTTACAGTGGTTTGCTAAATTGAAACATGGTGATGTTTTTTAATGAAGACCTTTGCTCAAAAAGATTTTTTTTTCCTCACTTCTTTAAAGATAAAGTTATGCTTTTACTAGCTCTGATGGCAATTCTGTATCATAAAATCTGCCTGGATCTGTAGAGTTGAAAAATTTACCCTTACCACTGAGATGTATTTCTGAAGAAAGGGGTGCAGAGATTCAGAGGTGTCTGTGAAGATGACCTACTCCAGCCCAAGCACATTGGTTAAAAGCAGATAGCAGTCTCAGAAGTACAGAAATAGCAGTAGCTCCTAGAAATTTTGGCCAGAAGGAAACAGGACAGACAACCTGTACTCCAGGGAGGGACACCCAGCAAAACTCTTAGGCACAAGCACCCTGAGGGGACGTGGTCACTGTTTTGGTGCCTTTGGCATGGGGTCGGAGCTCATCCTAGAAAGGAGATTAGAGCATTGATACAGATGATCACACCCCAAGCCTCCACACTGCAGGAGATCTCCAGTGCCCGACAGTGCTATTGCAGTGGATGTTCTACCACCATGTGCAGCAGGACAGGTTTCAGAGCCCTGCCCTCCGACCCCAGCATCCCCAAGGCTGACTGTCAGTTTAAAAATGGGGTTGAACCGTTAAAAGCAACTGCAGCTTCCACAGGAACTGCTACTGCAGTAAGAAAATATCAGAAAGCAGCACTTTGGACCCAGCTTAGCATGAGCTTGGCTTCTTTACCAGAAGAGCAAGCAGCAGAGCAGTAAAAGACCACATCTGAGAGACTGGAAGCTCCTGACTCCGCATCGTTGACCCCAGCAGGACCTGGCCACAGAGGTGGCTGTCGGCTTGGCTTCTGGGACTCACACATACATAAAGCCATCTCCAGACTAGCCCGGGGTGTAGGCAAGACTCGGTGTTACCCTCCTGATGGAAAAGGAGCAGGCAGAGAAAGGGAGGTGGTGGCAAGCCAGCAAGTGAGAGAGAGCCCTGGGGAGCTGCTCCTGGTGCAGCCTGAGGCTGGGGAGAAAATGCCTGCAAGAGATAGAATCATAGAATCATAGAATGGTTTGGGTTGGAAGGGACCTTAAGGATCATCCAGTTCCACCCCCCCTGCCATGGGCAGGGACACCTTCCACTAGACCAGGTTGCTCAAAGCCCCATCCATCCTGGCCTTGAACACTGCCAGGGATGGGGCATCCACAGTTTCTCTGGGCAACTTGTTCCAGTGCCTCACCACCCTCACCCAGTGAAGAACTTCCTCCTGACATCTAATCTAAATCTACCCTCTTTCAGTTTACAGCATTTACCCCTTGTGTTATCACTACACTCCCTGTTGAAGAGCCCCTCCCCATCTTCCCTGTAGGACCCCTGGAAGGCTACTATAAAGTCTCCCGAGAGCCTTCCCGTTTTGAGGCTGAACAACCCCAACTCTCTCAGCCTGTCCTCATAGGGGAGGTGCTCCAGCCCCTTGATCATCTTCGTGGCCCTCCTCCGGACCTGCTCAAGCAGGCCCATGTCATTCTTCTGTTGGGGGCCCCAGAGCTGGACACAGCACTCCAGGTGGGGTCTCACCAGAGTGGAGGGGCAGGATCACCTCCCTTGACCTGCTGGTTACACTTCTTTTGATGCAGCCCAGAATGCGACTGGCTTTCTGGGCTGCTAGCACATGTTGCTGGCTCATATTCAGTTTTTCATCCACTAATACCCCCAAGTCCTCCTCCACAGGGCTGCTCTCAATCCACTCATTGCCCAGCCTGTATTTGTGCTTGGGATTGCCCTGGCCCATGTCCAGGACCTTGCACTTGGCCTTGTTGAACTTCATGAGCCCACCTCTCAGGCCTGCCAAGGTCCCTCTGGACGGCATCCCTTCCCTCCAGCACATCAACCACACCTCACAGCTTTGTGTCACTGGCAAACTCACTGAGGGTGCACTCAATCCCACTTGCCATGTCGCCAACAAAGATGTTAAACAGCGCCGGTCCCAGTACCAACCCCTGAGGAACACCACTCGGACATCGAGCCATTGACCACAACTCTTTGAGTGTGACCAGCCCCTCTCTGCTTCCTGGCAGAGATGAGGCAATCATCAGGGCTGTTTCACAACCTTCAGCATCCTGCCATGCAAAAATTGCCTGTGCTAAGAGCTGGCCTGTGATACATGATCACTTGTTGGACTGAGTTTTGCATTTTGTTTCACTAAGAATTGCTTGACTTGGGAGAATTTATACTTGGATATTAGAGAGACATAAACAGCCATAAAAATTCCAGCTCTGCTTGTACGAATGATGCACTGATGTGTGTTAAATGCACTCTATTGCTGCACTGAAGTCAATTTGCAATTGATCATATTGCATTTCTAGTGTCAGCAGATATGAAAACATGTCATTTACCAATGCTTAATGAACCTCTATGCTGACAAGACATAAATATCAATAAGCAGCTCTCCAGTTAAGGAGGTTAACCAGCAAAGTACTCAGTGAAAACATTAAAGAGGTAATCATCTGGCAATTGCTGTATAGATGGAGCAGCTGCCCTCAAGGATGACTAAACCTATGCAAAGTACCATTACAGGAAAAAAGGAGGCAAAAAAAAAGAGGCAATTAACTACATGTTATAAACTGAAAAATTCTATCTGAATGAAAAAAGTAATTGCCTTTCTGGATTGCACTTGTACTCTTTTCAACAAGTACTTGAGGTAATCTACCAGTAGGGCTCTTTGACCATGCTGGATATTTGGAAAGGAAAAGGCAAAGCAGCAAGTTGCTCCTCTTAATTATTCCTGGTAATGCTGATCCTTCCTTCTCTCTGTTTTGAATCTTTGCATTGCTTTCATGGGTATTTTAATCCTAAGATCTTCCTTTTTTTTTTAGGACAAAGCTTTCAGTTTGCTGTAAAGTTAAAGGAATGCAATAAAGGGAACATTACCCGTGCTTAGAAGCACTTCATGAAAGTAAAACACAGCAGATTAAACTTTGCTTTATAGTTAATGGAGCAATTTAACAGCAGCTACATTCACCACTGGACTGAACATAAATTTCAAGTTCAGTTCAGATTTTAAGCAGACGTAAATGGTGTTTATATTTAATCTATGAAGCCCAAGGCAGCGAGAGTTTTCTGAGCAACGACGGGAGTCCAACAGAGTTTAACCTCTCACAGCTCAGATATACCCAGCTCTCACGGGACACGGTATGGACGATACCCCTTTTGCAGTCAGCTCTGCCCATGACACAGCCCCGTTCTGCGCAGTCAAGGAAAAGGACAGGGCAATTGAGGGTGATGCTACAGAGTGCTGCCAGCAGAAATCACGTCTCCTGTGTGAGATGCCCTGACCTGGGCATCCTTTCCCCATTTTACAACCATTTCCCACCCCAGGCAGGTCCCAACTATCCTCTGCCTGCAGCAACCACCGACCCGCAGCCCAGCCGCTCGAGGGGCAGGGGTCCCCCTCCTTGCAAGCCATTTTCCCTTGCCCAGAAGACCCCGGCAGCCACCTTGCCACAGCCCTGCATGCTCTGCCCCGCCTCCAGTCTGCCCAAGTAGCATCTCGCCTCCCAGATCAGGCTCTGAGCTGACATCCCAGCCACCAAGCCTCTTTCTGTAAAAGTCAGAGGACCACATCCAGCCCGCAGATGGCCAGGTTCATCCTGCTTATGTAGGGAGGAAAGGCTGATGCCTCTCGGAGGGCATAAGCTCCTGGTTTTGCAAGTGCCCAATGCCTGAAGCATGTGAATTAAGCATCTTAAAAAAAAGAAAGAAAACAAACAAACAAACAAACAAACAAAGGCAGTTATATATTGCCATTAAATAGTAGCAGGGCAGCGGGTTTCAGCAATGTGTCATTCTGAACCAGCACCTCTCAACTTGCAGCTGCTTTGGAAACACTGAGTGGTCACCTTATAAATAGTTACCCGAGTCAAAAGAAAAACTGTAGTAAAGCTGGAGGGAGAAAGGGAATTTTCCCTTTCTGCAGAAGAAACATAGGAATGTTCAGAGATATCAGGCATTTAAGGAAGTTGCTGCCTTTTGTATATTCAGTAACAACTGACTATTCTGGTGACAAACACTGCCTGATATTTTAATGTATTGTAATGCTAGCTGCGCGAAATCACCACATGTATGAGACAGGAAAAGGGGTTTGTACATCAGAAAAATGCAATTAGCAGGAAATTGTTGGTGCTCTGGTATAGCTTTGCCGTACACACTGACAGGGTAGCACATAAATCCTTCTCATTTCAGGCATGCTTTCCAGCAAAAAACTCATCACGCAGACCCAGCCCTCCTCTCTCCTGTATACATCCTATCCTATTTCAATGCAAATATGTTGCCCTTTGATAATAACAATCACCCACAGCTCTTATATCACATTTTTCATCAGTAGATATAAAAGCAAACATCAGACCAACTGAAGTCAGTTCATTGACCCCATTTTGCAGCTTCAGAAAGGGAGGAACGGGAGAAGTCCCTCCCAGCAGGTTGAAACAGAAGCAGGGCCTCGGTGCCCAGGGATACTCCCCTGGGATCCTTAACCTCTGTGTTTGCAGCCCGGGCTGGACACAATGTCAAATTCAAATGGCACAGCTGTATTGCGCATGTTCTGGGGGACGTGTCTCAAGCACTCAGCATGGCTTCCCTGTTTAGGCACTAGTATTCCCAAGCGTCCTCAGAGGAGCTTGTCTGGTTTTCCCTCTAGTTACTGCCAGTGTACACACAAAGTTGCACTGATTTGCTTCTACTTGCACCGCTCAACAGGCAAATGCCAGTTTTCCATACACAATTAAAGTGAAAATCTTCAAAAATGGAGTAAAACCTGCATGGATACTTTAAAACTATGATTTGTATTTTTTTAAGCATTCTGATAACTTCATGATGGCCAAGCTCCAAACCTCAAGCACCAAACGTAAGATGTAAGAGAGATGAGACAGAAGTTTCCAACATCCCTATTACTGTACACATTAACTGTTGGTGATGAAATTCAGTAGGTGTAATTGTAGAAACGCTTCTCAAAGGTTTTCAGAATGTGCTGGAGAATGCAGTATACAATAAAACAAGGTGTCACAGAAGCCTTGATTTCCATTGCTAACAGTTAATTGCGTCCCAGCTACTGTTTGGCCATCTACAATTTGAACCAAACATGAAGAATAACAGAATTGCAAACAGTAGCACAGTCTTAATACTGAATTAAATATATCCTCCACGTCAACTGTGGTTATGCACAAATAACTCGCGAGCATTCCATGTCGCACAGCAGTACTCTAAAAATACATTTGCTTTCAGATAGGATTATGGATGGCCAAGCAGTTTCTTCATAACTCACACCTGAACTTCAGAGTCTTTGCCCACTACAGTAAGCTTTAATCAAATTAAAAATTTGCTCCCAGGTATGACTGTAACTCAACCTTATAGAGATATCTTATTATTATTGCTGCTTTGTGTAGGGAAAAAAAAAAGCCTTTATGTAACTCCGTGCTTGATTTTTCAGAAATGAAATAAAAGAGGAGGTTTCATTTGCACTGAAGGATGAGATTTCCCTCTGGATTTGCTGCCCTCTAGATATCTTTCAGTATAAAACTGCTGTGCTTTTTAAATGGATTTTGCAATAATCTGCTTTAACTGAGGATGCAATGGGGAGAGGATAAATAAGTACAAAGGCAGGGAAGAGGCAGTGTTTGAATAGCTTATCAAGATGCTTTTTACAAAGATAAGGTGTCTTCAGATGATGCCAGTAGTCCAAAGGAAAGGGGGCAGTTATATGCGTCTATGGGGGAGACAAATCAGTGCTAAAGATGTGCTGGGTGGTTGCTGTTATGGGACAACATGCTCCATTTGCTCTAAAGAAGGAGCAGTGAGATTATCAGCGCATCATTCCCACATACTGCTCCGCCAAAGGGCATTAGTGCTGTTGTGAGAAAACTGATGTGAAGAGGCGTATTTCTTCCCCACATCTCCCTCGCTTTTTGTCTCTTGGATAATACAGCTCTGCAAAGCTTTTCTCAGTGATGCCAAGCTCTGGGTTGGTAGTGCCACATCAGACATTCCAGATTTGTTTGGTTTTCTCTGCAGCAGAGAATAAAAATGTTTCAGAAACTTTGACAGAAGTTTTTCTATTTGCTAAATTTTCTGTTTCCAGCCCTGAAGTAGTTCTGATGCTTCTAGTAGGGATCTCAACAGAAAATTTTTTATTAGAGGGATGCGCACATGGGTACAGGTACATAGTGCAATAGGAGTTTAAGAGAAAAATGTCATGCAAAACAAAAGCAGTACTGGTGATTCATTATAAGATAACACTAATAAGAAGATGATTAGGTAAGCAAGGCAGCCTATAAATAAAAGGTAACGATAACTGAATTCTTCAGTTTGTTCAAGGCCAATTGGGAAAAAGATGTTGTTCAGACTACCTAGAGCAAAAAGACCTCTAAAAGTCCCTTCAAATGAGATGAGACAAATAAATTGTTTCAATTATCTCTCTATTTTGTGTCTTAACCAGGGTGTTTATTTCAGGAAAGGCTTGGGGGGAAAAAAGAACCACTTCATTGTTTGATAGAGAAAATAAGGCCTGGCTTTTGGAGCCCCAAATCTTTCCACAAGTATCCTACCCAGCTTTCAAGTAATTTGACTTATACACAAACATTTGTGTAGACTTCCCCCCAGGCCAAATCCCATAAAAAAAGTACTTTTTTTTTTTCTCAGCCTATATGTAAATAGTCCTATTAATCCCAAAGAAACAGCCATTTCAGCAAGTGCTGCTTGCATTTCAGTGTCTGCAGGATCAGACCTTGTGATCTGACAGCTTGACAAAATTATAAGTTGGCATGTAGAAAGCACCATTCATCAAGGCAAACTAAGGGAAAAAAAAACAAACCAGTTATTAACTCTCAAGGTCAATATGTAGAATGATCAATATTATTAATTGCATGTGGATAAGTCGAGACAGCGGTTCAGCACTTTAGCAATTATTTGAGATTCAATGCAAGTATGAAATACTAACAGTATTCAATCATGGGTGGTTAAGAAAAGAAGATCCTAATTCTGCTCACCTTTTGCAGGTGAAAGAAGAGTTCCTTCAGACTAAAGTATTGCTGGATACCCTCAGCCCTGCGCTCAGACCAAGTGTGTATGGCAGTCAGAAAGGTAACATTTTGTCTGTCTTGGCTTTCTTGAAACTGGAAACAGAAATCCCCAACCAGCACAAAATGCCCTGCCTTGGTGACATTTCCAGCATTACCATAGGCTGAAAATTCCCAAGTCCACCCAGACAGCCTGTTGCCAAGAAATTACAGCATGACTTATCTGTGTTGGAAAAGGAATCGGCAAATACATATGAAAACATGCATGCGGGGAAGAGCAGACTGTAAGGACATACTTGCTTACATAGCACGTGGTACCACAGACACTTCTCCATAGGGTCCTACCAATCAGTCAGAAAAAATCCCTTCTGAGTTTCCTAACTTTATCACATATCCAATCCCAAATCCAGGTTTCACTTATGTGTTCAATGTCAGTTCTAAATCCTATAATGCTTTTCTACTCAGACAGCAAGAACACATAAATTCCTAATTTTTAAATGCATGAACATTTAAAATCCTACAATTTTATCATAACTAAAGTGTAATTCCTGTCCTATGGTCATCCCTTCAGCTGTTTTCAGACTCCAATTTATCCGATTTGATCACTTCTTTCCTGGGCACTGGCTTCTGTGGCTAAACACTTTGTTATGGACACTCGCTTATTCCGCAGCTTTGGGGAACGGAAAGGATGCTGAACCCATGCCCCGTATTTGATTAACCTGGGCCAGCCAAGAGCAGACAAGTTCCCAAAGACAATTTGTATTAAATTTTGCAAGTGTTCTCAAAAATATCAAATGCTTTTTTAAGTCCTTGGCCTGAATGGCCAGACCTTGGCCATTCTCATCAAAACTGCTGGGAAGAAAGAATAAGCGCTACATGGTTGTTAGTCATGGCATTTGTTGCTTGCCTGAAAAGTGCTAATTTGCTATAAAATATAAAATAAAATAAAGCAGAGATGAGGAACCTGAACAGAATAAAAGTCTTGCTCTTGCTTTGGACTAGAATCTCAGGTGGATATTAGTATTTATAAATTCAAAGACCGCCACTGGTTCAGAGCTAAATTTCAGGCATTCATCCAAATTGAACCCAAAGCTTAAACCTTTTGACATAAGCCTTCCTCTCCGCCAAGCATTTGTGTAATTAATACGTCTTTTTTTCAAACCCTTAAAAAAAAAAGCAAAACCCAAACACAAAACTGTATCAAATGAGCTGGAAAAGTACAGAGAAAAGGAGGCTTTCAGTAAGAGCCCAGAAGCCATAGCTCTGACTTACATAAGTGAAGGACAAGCAGTGTCTTCTATATAGAAGAGTTTATTTTCCTGTCATGATCCAAACTAATCGTGAAGGTGGGTTCACTTGTCAGATGTATTATTCCAAAAGAAGGATGATGTTTTCTAGTGACAGAGTTAGCCACCCCCAACGTGCACAGGACCATGATTTTCCTCCAGTTCCACTGCCACCACCAAATATTTTTCCCACCAGCCTAACCTGAGTGAAATCTCTCCTTCCAGCAAATAATGCCTGTTAAGGCACCTGCTGCCCTGAGGCAGGATGACTGATTGATGAGGTTGCCTAAGCTTTGTGCTGACGTAGGAAAGCTGTGACAGCATCTGGAGGAGAGAACGGATGGTAAAAATCAACTCAAAGAATTACAAGAAGCAGTAAAAGTGGATGTGAAGGCAGAGATGCTTTATTTCTCATCTATTTTAGTCCAATTCTGCCTATGGAAATTTGAAAGCAAGAGATTTTGGTGCCGGTTCAAAGAAAGATGTATAGAGGGCTGAGCTGAGGGAGGCACAGACACGGAGGGGAAGAAGGGAAACAATTGGTGTGGATTCATTAGAAGTACCACATTTTCAGCTACACTGCACAACCCGGTTATGTTATCGCCCACTTCAGGATGCCAAAAGTATCCCTGTCGCCTTCCCTCTGAGCACTTACTTCAGCAGCTTCTCTAGGATGGGACACCCTCTCGGGTGCTCCCCCAGGGAACACTGGGAGCTATTCATCCAGCACAGTAACCTCTGCTCTATTCCAAGCTCCAGCTCATGACAGTAAGTTGGGCCCAGCTGTGTTCCCTGGCTCTGTCACCACATGTGGCTGACCACTGGGTGCCAGGGTACCTCCCAACAGCACATGGCATCCAACAGGAGAGTATTCCTCAACTGGACATGAGCTCAGTGGCTCGGTGGCCCCAGGTCACTTACAGGCTCACGCTGCAATCATATCAACCTAGCAGATCTCCAGATTATCAAGTAGAATGGCATTACAGTTTATTTGCACAGAGCAAACCTTGATAATAGCTTTAGTAGACAGCACTCTTGACTGCAACAACCGGCATGTGTAGAGGGAAACGTGGACTGCCTAGGTGACTGCTACGGAGAGCCTTGTCTTCTGGTGTAGAGTTGAGACCCAGGAATCTCAACCCTGTTCTTGCTTTTGCCAGAGAGCTCCTGTGCAAATCCCCTGCCAATGCTGGCCTTCAGCAGCCTGGCACTGCTCCTGGCGTCACATTTGTTGTGACCCTCCTTTCATTACACCTTGTAAGATCATTTAGGATCTTTATAAACAAGGCACCACAGGAATACAGACCGCAAATTGTCAGTGTCATGTTGTTCCTTGGTCTCCTTAGAAGTCCATACAAACACATACACCCCTCTGCGTGGATCTAAGCACAGAATAGTGACCATGAGGAAACTGCTAGCTGCCAAGATCTGCTTGGCTCTTTCATCCCAACAGCTCTATACACTCTACTTGATAAATAAATGTGTATTTTTCTATGTATATGTAAATCAAGAATAAATAAGTGGGTTCCATTTAAAGTTCCAGTCATTCTTACCATCTATATACAGATAAAAAGCTAAACTAATCAAAGCAACTGCAGAATGTTACACTCTGGACAATTATGGAGGTAAAATAATATTGTTTAACGATATATCAAACTGACACTATCACCTTCTCATCACAGCCACCAGCCCACACTGGTGAGAGTTGGATTCTCATTGGTGTAAGTAAAAATTAATCCCACTGCAGTAAACTCAGCCTACACCCATTGAAGATTTACCTTTTACTTTTGTACAATGACTTCCACTTCCCCATGTCCCCAGGGTGATCAGTGAATTGCGGATTTATACAGTCCCTATGTCACTTTTCAGACATTCATTGTTGCTGCACTTTTTCAGTTGTCCCAGTTTTTCCCCTCCTGCCTCCTTTTAAAACTTTGACCATATAATTTGACCATATAATTCACTTAAGTTTCTAAATGAGATACGACTATAAAGAGCATCTGGGTCAGCCAGCCTTAATTTGAAAAAATCATTACTCCCACACTAAAATTCCCCCAGCAGCTATCATGGTTTGTATGTCTCCCATACCAACCTTAGTGAAATTGTGGTCTTTTCATCTTTCAAAAAGGAGGAAAATAGAGGGAGGAGATAAGAAACCACCACCCAGGTGGTAAAGATTTAAATTGTCCAGAGAAATAGAGCAAGGAAGTATTCTCATTTCCACAGATTTTTGGGGCTGCAAAGGTGTAAAGTTTTATCTGGAGAAAGGAAAACAGTAAGCTTTTAGCTTATGCTTAGCTCAATTCCAACTATCTTTCATTTTGCAAAGTTCAGAAACATTCAAGATGCTCCTGAGGCTCAGAATATCATTACTGGTTCTCCCTTACAGCCTTTCCTGCAAGTAACTGAAGAAAGCTGTTTCTGGGTCAGCGGAGTTAAAAGGATTACATCTGAACTAAAGGTGGGATGCTTTTCACTTTCTTAACCTGAAAGTTAAACAGCTAATAGGCCTAGTGTCTCTCTGTAGTCAGTTTTATGAAAGGCACTTTCAGAGGGCAGTTCATTTTATCCTATAATAGGTATTAAAAATAGGCTGCATGTATTGCCCTCTGGAGCTGCTTACCTAGATATTTAACTCTAAATGCCTCCAGGAGCCAGACCTGTATCTTTAGCCATAAGGGACTGGATTCAGTTGGAGGTGAAGATGTCTCCATCCAGGTGTCTACATGTGAGTGATGTGTCCAGGTTGCAATCGCTGGGACACTTTGCCAATACAGTAAGCAGACCCTTGAGAGCAATTCAGCCTACCCTCAAGCAGACAGCGAGGGTTGATTGTGTAAATTGACAGCTGGAGGTGTCTGGTGTGGCCTGCAGTTGCTGCTCCAGAACAGCAAAAGTCCCGTGCCAAATCTTCAAGTCTCTGTGGATGTCCCACTTACTCTGGGGCATCTCAAATGGCACCAGACACCTAAGTTTAAGCGACTGAACCAAGCCCCTGGTACTTGCACACCTCTCTGGACCCCTCCTGGCAGTACTGACTCACCGTCATTGACTACGATCAGAGTACAGCCAGCCTTTTCACACGTAGATACCTCCACGCAGATGCCAATATTTGCCTAACGCTCATGTTAAAACCTACCCAGGTTTTACACACCGTTTGTGACACAGCAGCACCACAGCAAAGTGCTTTTTAGCCTGTACATCTCTTGCAGTTTAACCCCAGCCATGCAGCTGCTCACGTACTTCCCCCCCACCCAGTGGGATGGGGGAGAGAATCAGAAGGAAAAAGGTGAAACATGTGGGCTGAGATAAGAATGGTTTAATAGAACAGAAAGGAAAACAATAATAATGATAATAATAACAATAATAAAATTACAGTAATAATAAAAAGAATTGGAATATACAAGACAAATGATGCACAATGCAATTGCTCACTACCTGCCAACCAATGCCCAGTTAGTTCCTGAGCAGTGATCCCCCCAGGCCAACTACCCCCAGTTTATGCACTGGGTGTCACACGGTATGGAATACCCCTTTGGCCAGTTTGGGTCAGCTGCCCTGGCTGTGTCCCCTCCCAACTCCTTGTGCCCCTCCAGCCTTCTTGCTGGCTGGGCATCAGAAGCTGAAAAATCCTCGACTTAGTCTAAACACCACTTAGCAACAACTGAAAACATCAGTGCGTTATCAAATTCTTCTCATCCTAAATCCAAGACATAACACTATACCAGCTTCTAGAAAGAAAATTAACTCTATCCCAGCCGAAACCAGGACAGTATGCCGCAACATACAGCCCATTTTCCTGAGGGGGACACAGAAACAGCACAAACAAACCTAGCATCACTGGTCACTTGTCACTGCTGCTGCAGAAACAGGCTCAAGGACAAACCCTATTCAGTGGGTTAATCAGTGTTAGTTCTTTGGTTAAAAAAATTAGGTTAAGTCATTGATGTAACAGGAAGCAGAACCTGAGTCCTGGAGAAAGCATCTCCAGCAGAGTCGGTAACAGAACCTAGAGTCTCACAGTTCCTGCTCTGGAATCATGACCATGGCCCCTGTACAAACTGCAGTAAGAGGCCAGGGTCTCCTCCTGAACTGTTTGCTCTGCCTAATTACAAGCAGCAGAGAACACAAATGCCTCTTTGAATTTCATCAGAAAGTGTACAGGCTTGTATTATCATGGTAATAAAAGTAATATACATTTGTTGAGCTCCAGTGGGGCATATCAACAAAAGCAGCAGTATGTTTTGAAAAACAGTATATCACTTTCTTAACAGCTACACCAGACTTTGAATGCTTTCAGCTACACTTCAATGTGGTAAAGAAAATAGGTACTTTGCGTTCAAACTTATTACCATTCAACTGCCTATTTATAAAGGAATGGTAGGAGACGTTTAAAATATGAGTGCAAGTAAGGGCTTTTCAATCTCATGAGCCAACCTAAAGTTAAGTGAGTGAATCACTCATCTGCGGTCAACTAATAGGAGGAAAAAATTAACTCTGAGAAACCAATTATAGCTCTATACCTCCATCCTCCAGGATGTCATCTCAAAGTCAAGTAAGTCCCCAGAAACCTGTCTCCAGGACTTGCTGGGAATGGTCTGCATGCCAGAATAGCGTAAACTTGTTTTCAAAAGATCTAAATGGAGACATCTAGACTGAAAAAGCAAGGTGGCACCATAGCGTGGTCAACTGGAAGCAGAAGTATAAAAACCAATGATCAGATTGGCTTCAGCATTTGAAATTCCAATCAAAGCAGGACAGTGAACAGAATGAAGTATTAACCCAGCTACTGATACAGTGAAACAAGGATTTGCCTACCTAATAAAATTCAGGCTGATAGAATCCTGTTGTCCTCTCAGATTACCAGTTTCCAGTACTCTTTAGAGGAGATGTTGTAGAGCTCCATCATGCACTTTTTATGATCTCCACAAGAAAAATGGAGTGTCAAATAATAATCTAGAGAGGGCTCAGTTGCAGTGTCCCATTCGGGACTGCATCATTTTGTGCTGAACTTGGGGACTCCATTTCCTGGTGGAATTCAGCTTACCTCAAAGTGGAAAGGACTTTAAACAGTGAGGTTTCAGTACTTATAATCCCTGAAGTCCTTGAAGTAAGAGGATCCCTCTGAAAGGGGGAGCCTCTGTTTCATCCTCAGGGCCAGAATGAATACCTAAACCATCCTGGCCCTTTGCCTGGATTTGGAAACCCTGGGCATGATTTTCAAAGTCACCAAGCACCTGAAGTTCCAGCTGAACTCAGCAGTTCTGGAAAACAAACTCACAGTAACTGACCAGACAAAATAATACACCTCTTCTGAGAAGAATTAGCTTTAATTTTCTTCTAACTTCAGCTTCTCCAGGTAGAAAACTATATAGCAATTTCTTCTAGACACAAGAGCTGAAGTTTCACTCTCCCACTCCAGTTTTTTGGGAGGTAAAAAATGAAAAACAACTTGTCCACCAACTCAGAGACCCTACCTTAAGCCATGGGGGGGGGGGGGGAGGATAAATTAAAAAAAAAAAAATCACAAACTGCATAGTTACAATTTGCCTTATTCTGGCAGGATGATCAGAAAACATAGCTATATTCTTCTGCTAGCCGGAGTCCAGCCAAACATTCACAACTTGGACATCTTAGAAGAGTTCACAAGATGTTATTGATAATTAACATAAAGCTTTTCCCCAAGACCATGCATATAATCTCTATTTCCTACTCTATAGTCCTGCTACCAAGGAGGAAAATTTTCTTTGTCTTAATGATGAATGAAGTGGTTTTGAGAATTGCTCTAGGCAACCATCACCAACATCTTATTGTGTTATCCAGCCCAAAGTAGTTTTGGGCA
Source organism: Haliaeetus leucocephalus (assembly GCF_000737465.1). Taxonomy (NCBI): domain Eukaryota; kingdom Metazoa; phylum Chordata; class Aves; order Accipitriformes; family Accipitridae; genus Haliaeetus; species Haliaeetus leucocephalus. The sequence continues at coordinate 13,408,736 of NW_010973368.1, read as the reverse complement.
TGGGAAGTGGTGTCAGAACTGTCTGCTATTCTGCCGGTGTAGAAGTAACAAGATCACTGCATGTTGGTCTGAGACTCAGGCATGGCAATCAGTTCTAAAGAACCATTTGATTATGGCATTGATGTACAAGTGGTTCAAGTTTTTTGTAGGATCTTAGTTCTCTTGAGCTTTGACAGTTATGGGTGTTTTCCTAAATGGAAAGGAAGGACCCAAACCTACTGACCCTGAACTGTTAGCAATTCAACTCTACTGTGGATCTTGCAGCTGGAAAAGCCCACAAGCCTGCATATCATCTAACTGTCATGTCAAGCAGCTGGATTACTGCGTGATGACATGAGCCACAGTGTACCATGGCATAAGAGAAGGGAGACTTTTCTTGTAGAAAAGAGCACTGAAAGAGCTGAGCAGTGGGACCCTCAGGACTGCTGGGGAGCTGAGTGAATCAGCCATGCTGCTCTGCTCCATGCTGCCATGGCTAAACTGATTTTGCATCTAAATTAGCTAATTTAAAAGTGTCCTGGGCACCTCTGCACCATCCTTTCCTCCCTTCTGTGGCTGCATAGGAAATTTGAAGGAAAAGGTGGAACATAGTCTTTCTAAAATCTACAGTCTAGTTTATCACCCATAAATATAGCACTTCTCCAGGCATCTTGTGGCTGATGCTGTTCCCTAACAAATACCCAGTGAAACACTAGAAGTGCTGCATACTGGAGCTTACTGATATGAAAAGAATTGCACAGAACAGAGCAGAGAGAAAACCAGCAGGGTTATTCCAGAAGCCTTTAGATATTTTCTTTTTTTTTTCTTTAGTTTGTATCATTTAATGTTACTAAAAATCAGTATTTCCTAATCAGCAGAGCACACTGTGATGTTGAGATGTACAGATCTCAAGAGTGAGGCAGAGCATCCTATGCCTTCTAATTAACTTTGCTGGCCTAATTGACTCTGGCTGGGCACCAGACTCAGTACAGCTGTGAGCTGACAATGCTATGAGGAGGCAGGAGCCGGTATAGAGGAAGATGAGTAAGAGCAGAATCACACACCTGGGAGAGGGGGGCAAGGAAGGGGAGATCTTAGGAATGAGGGAAGAATACATGGAAGCAGAGATCAGAAGAAATGGAGGAGGACTGACAGGCAAAAACAAAGGATAAAGGAGAAATGGAAACAAGAAAGTAGTACTTCTGTTGTCTGTCTAAAAGAACAAAGAACCACTGGTTGAAATTGATGAAAATTGCTAATTTCTACTAACAAAGGGTCTGGGCATGAAATATTTGTTAAAGTTTTTTTGGCTTTTTGGCCTTTTTTTTTTTCAGAAAAAAACTGTTCAACAGAATCCTACTGAGATTTTTTTTTTCCAGGTAACAAGGGCAGTTTGTCAGCCTTCTCTGGCAGCATGGAAGCAGGTGGGTACCTTTGTGGCAGCACATGGGAACAAAGAGTGCAATGAGGAGGCCACAAATAATCCTAATTTGCATAAAATTAAGATAGAAAAAGCCACATTGTTAAGGGTAAATATCTGGATTCTGATGATATTTTCCTCTTGCCTCATCCAGAGTATTCAATAGAAACATACAGGGATGCTGTTAAACAATGTTGACATTGAAACGGTGTCTAATGAATTTATGCATGGCATTGGGGGGGGGGGGGAATTAATACATTCCCTCTTCTTTCTTCTTCTGAAGTTAGATTCTTTGCTGTGTTCACTTTCTATTTCCCTAGTACCAAATTCCTCCTGTTACATAGCTAATTCAAGATATCTTTTAAAAAAAAATAGTACTATAATTACCTCTAGTGAGTGACATTGACAGTGGTAAAGAGGATTCAGCTAGTCCCTGGCATTACCTAACAAGTTGGAGGGTCTTAACTTTATGTTAATGTTTTTCTTTCCCCATGTATGCATCCACCACACTGATGCTCCTCCACTCCTAGTTTCTGCCCTCCTGCAGCTCCCCAGAATAGCGTTTACATCCTCTGTAGGACTTAAAATTTAAAAGCCTTGTGTCAGCTTTCTCAACAATATTCACCTTTTCAGACTAGTAAACCTAACAAACACACAAACAACCGGAGGCTGACCTTTCTCAGAGGCTGGAAACAGATCACTTGTTCCCTTTCTTGGTTTCTCACCTCCCAGGGCAGCTGAAAGCAGTACCACATAGGTGGGCTAACACCATCACAGAGCAGGAACAAGTCGTGGGACTGATGCAACACGGAGATGCCAAGGATGGTCAGGGCTTTTTCGACATGCAGCCTGGCATGGTCACATCAGCCAAGAGACACACAGCAAGCTCCCCTCTTTTTGATTCACAGTATCATACATAGGCCAAAGGTCCTTTGAGGTTTATCTAAATTACAGTGGTTGCTTCTTCTTTGTCCATGACAAGACTGGCCTAGTTGGGTTTACAACAGATTAATGATGAGACACGATTTTTCTTTGCAGAAATCTTGCTCTTTAGATCCTATCATGACACCATCTTCCACCCCTTCTTTTTTTTCCCTCCTACTTTATATTCTGTTTTCAACCAGTTTATAAACCAGAAATGTATGTCTGGGTAAAAAGAGTGTGCGCTTCCTCAAATTATCTCAATCCTGTTATTAACTTTGGGTATAATTTTTACCCTCCACTTCTCCAACGAAATAGCTGTTTTTAATTAGGGAAGGCATATTTTTGCTGCAGATCAGCTATTTCGTACTAAGCTACTTCAGAACTTTTCAATGTACCATCTGGAGCTGATGATTTGCTGCTTTTTAAATTATCGATTTGTTCCAGCTCTTCTTCTGACACATCTTGATTACCAGAAAAGAGCAAGTCCCAGTAGGTATTGCTCTGATATTCTCTGTGCTGAAGGGTGATGCAAAGAAATAATTTAGATTCTCAGCAATGGCTTTATCTTCTCTAATTTCTGCCTTTAATCTTCAGTGATCCAGTTTCTGAACTGCCAATTAATTATTCCAACTCTTCTGACTGACAAACCTGACGGATTCTTATTTTATACCTTTAGCTGTTTGCAGTCCACCATATTTCCTTTCAATTTCCCTTTCATCTAGCCTTTACGCTAATTAATAAACAAATATATTGGAAAGCTAAGCTTAGATTTTTAAATTTGGAAGGATTCCCATTTGAAAAAAAAAGCTCCTCAGCCTTGCCATTCAGCTGTACTGGTTTCCTCTTTCCTTGCCTAGTATTGTTTTTGTTAGCAACATACATGCCCTCTGGACTCTATTATTGCTCTTAAGTGGAATTCATGGCATCTTTAAGGGGTTTTCCTCCTGTAGTCTTCCCTCAGGAACTTTCTTGACTAACTGTCTCAACATGACCAAAACCCAGAGGTTCTGAAGTTCAAATTTCAGTCACTTTTCTGTACTTTATTTCCCACTAAGGTACTGGACCATATTAGATTAACGTGTCTGTTAGCAGTTTCAGATGCAATCCTGTCTTAAATTCCTTCCTGCATATTGCTTAAGATTAAGAACAAAATATCAGGATTTAAGCACCTAAAAAAGGGGGAATTTTGATCTGAAATTCCATACCTACTTATGGCTCTGGCCCAGGCTGAAAAAAAAAAACAAAGGCACCTACTCCCTGTTTTAGACCTGCCAAAGGCAGAAACTAGGCAGTAACTGGCAAACCTGGAGTGTGTAATCCATATAATTAAAAACCTGGTGGTAGCAGCTGCTTTTCTGCAGCAGCATAGTGATTATAGTACTTGCTTCTGGACATCAAAAGGCTGCATGCAAGGGAGGTCAAGCCAGCATTGCCCATCTCAAATGAAGCACTCGGCTACCAGGCAGGGCACCAGGCGCCAGGAGAGATGAGAGCACGCGCTTTCCCACTTGTTGGCACAGGGTTCCTGGCTCAGAAAGAACCGCAGAGCTTCTGGGGTGAAAGGAAGGCTGACACTATAGCTCGGTGATTTGGGGTCTCAGAGGAGAGAGGTCTCCTAGGTTTGAGTCATCGTGCCGATCCTTAGCACTTTATTTTATCCAAGAGTTCAGTGCGAAATGGTCCCTAAAAGAAAATAGCAACTTACTGTCTGGTGCCTGCTGAGACTCCCCTTTAATACATAGGAAGAGCTTATCTTTCTGGGACAGAGAGGTGCAGGACCACGCTGATTGAGTCAAAGTCGTGGCCTGAGCCCTAAACCATCTCCTGCTCACAGCACTCGCTCCTGAGGCCTGGGCTTGAGCAACACCCAGCCCCAGCCCTTAAACTTGACAGTTCTTCAGCAGAGCGAGCTGAACTGTACCTCAGGTTCACATGAAAAGCAAGGGTATTTGAACAGGCTTGCTTCAGGCTACTTTATTTCTGTTATGCTCCTTCCTAAATTGTTAGAATACTACTTCAGTATTTTCTTCTGGTTTCCTGCTGCTGCCACACCTAATTACCACTGGACAACAGAGTTCCTCAACCCCTTCCCTACCCAGCTCCCTCCTCATGCACTGCCAAATGATTACTCATGCATTAAAAGCCCCCACAAAGTGTCAGCTGAGCTTTAAATCATTTATTGTTTGCAAGTAGTTGGGGGGGGGGGGAATCAGCCTGCCTCTGGCCATTGAATTGCTGTTAATGATTTAGGAAGAGAGGAAATGAAATGCAGCGCAACAGACATAATCCTCAAATCCTTATACCACTGGCCTCCCTGGTAGGTCCACACCACGTGTGGTTTGGCCATCGTCCCCACGGATGGCTCGCTCCTCACTGACCACTTTGCCGCTGGTGGCCACGGTCACTTCAACCACAGAGAGCTGGGTGCAACAAACTCAAAATGGCTTCGTAGCAGAAAGGCGGCTGCACTTAGCGGGGCCTTGTAAACCACTCAAATACCTGCAGTAGGCTTGCTTTCTGCCTCTGTGCCTGAATGTAGAAAGACCTAATTTTGGTAATACCCCTTCAGATGTTAGAAAACAGCTCAAGTAGAAGACTTGGGGAATTAGAGCTGCTGATTTTTATCACATATAAAACCCCAGTCACTGTCCGGTTACGCATGCAGAAACGTTCGGAGACATAAGCCCTCCTGCAACTGGGGAAAAGGCCTTTACTGAACTCTTCCATTGAATATTCTGCAAATACCCAGCCTGGTGACTTCGTGCTGCTACAGCCACTGCCAGGGCGTCCGCTGACCTGTTCCAGCTCCTGCTGTTCTTTTCTGGCCAGATTTGAAACCTCTGAACCCAGCCAGAAGATGCTAATAAACCACCAAATCAACAGAAAACGTCACCACAGCCATCTGACCCCTTGCTCTGCTGAGACACCCCAGACCGACAGAAACCCGAATTCCCCTTCGCCGCCCCAAATTTTCCCAGCCCGAGCCGGCTGCAGACCCACGCGCTCGCTGTGGCCCACCGGCGCAGGAGGGAGGTGGGTGCCTCGTGCCCGGAGACACGGGGCGAGGGTGCCCGGAGCCGCGCACCGCTCCGTCGGGTGCTTGCGGCACCTCCGTTCCGCGCGTCCCACGCCCGCTGCACGCC